>NW_027440948.1:0-300000 GCF_031893055.1 Leptodactylus fuscus
TCACTATTACACCCAGGACATGTGACGTATCGCGCCATTACGCCCCGGCGTCCGGCCCTACACGGCGCGAGGAAACAGCGGCCACTATTACACCCAGGACATGTGACGTATCGCGCCATTCCGCCCCGGCGTCCGGCCCTACAAGGCGCGAGGAAACAGCGGCCACTATTACACCCAGGACATGTGACGTATCGCGCCATTCCGCCCCGGCGTCCGGCCCTACAAGGCGCGAGGAAACAGCGGCCACTATTACACCCAGGACATGCAGACGTATCGCGCCATTCCGCCCCGGCGTCCGGCCCTACAAGGCGCGAGGAAACAGCGGCCACTATTACACCCAGGACATGTGACGTATCGCGCCATTCCGCCCCGGCGTCCAGCCCTACAAGGCGCGAGGAAACAGCGGCCACTATTACACCCAGGACATGCAGACGTATCGCGCCATTCCGCCCCGGCGTCCGGCCCTACAAGGCGCGAGGAAACAGCGGCCACTATTACACCCAGGACATGTGACGTATCGCGCCATTCCGCCCCGGCGTCCGGCCCTACAAGGCGCGAGGAAACAGCGGCCACTATTACACCCAGGACATGTGACGTATCGCGCCATTCCGCCCCGGCGTCCGGCCCTACAAGGCGCGAGGAAACAGCGGCCACTATTACACCCAGGACATGTGACGTATCACGCCATTCCGCCCCGGCGTCCGACCCTACAAGGCGCGAGGAAACAGCGGCCACTATTACACCCAGGACATGTGACGTATCGCGCCATTCCGCCCCGGCGTCCGGCCCTACAAGGCGCGAGGAAACAGCGGCCACTATTACACCAAGGACATGTGACGTATCGCGCCATTCCGCCCCGGCGTCCGGCCCTACAAGGCGCGAGGAAACAGCGGCCACTATTACACCCAGGACATGTGACGTATCGCGCCATTCCGCCCCGGCGTCCAGCCCTACAAGGCGCGAGGAAACAGCGGCCACTATTACACCCAGGACATGTGACGTATCGCGCCATTCCGCCCCGGCGTCCGGCCCTACAAGGCGCGAGGAAACAGTGGCCACTATTACACCCAGGACATGTGACGTATCGCGCCATTCCGCCCCGGCGTCCGGCCCTACAAGGCGCGAGGAAACAGCGGCCACTATTACACCCAGGACATGTGACGTATCGCGCCATTCCGCCCCGGCGTCCGGCCCTACAAGGCGCGAGGAAACAGCGGCCACTATTACACCCAGGACATGTGACGTATCGCGCCATTCCGCCCCAGCGTCCGGCCCTACAAGGCGCGAGGAAACAGCGGCCACTATTACACCCAGGACATGTGACGTATCGCGCCATTCCGCCCGGCGTCCGGCCCTACAAGGCGCGAGGAAACAGCGGCCACTATTACACCCAGGACATGTGACGTATCGCGCCATTCCGCCCCGGCGTCCGGCCCTACAAGGCGCGAGGAAACAGCGGCCACTATTACACCCAGGACATGTGACGTATCGCGCCATTCCGCCCCGGCGTCCGGCCCTACAAGGCGCGAGGAAACAGCGGCCACTATTACACCCAGGACATGTGACGTATCGCGCCATTCCGCCCCGGCGTCCGGCCCTACAAGGCGCGAGGAAACAGCGGCCACTATTACACCCAGGACATGCAGACGTATCGCGCCATTCCGCCCCGGCGTCCGGCCCTACAAGGCGCGAGGAAACAGCGGCCACTATTACACCCAGGACATGTGACGTATCGCGCCATTCCGCCCCGGCGTCCAGCCCTACAAGGCGCGAGGAAACAGCGGCCACTATTACACCCAGGACATGCAGACGTATCGCGCCATTCCGCCCCGGCGTCCGGCCCTACAAGGCGCGAGGAAACAGCGGCCACTATTACACCCAGGACATGTGACGTATCGCGCCATTCCGCCCCGGCGTCCGGCCCTACAAGGCGCGAGGAAACAGCGGCCACTATTACACCAAGGACATGTGACGTATCGCGCCATTCCGCCCCGGCGTCCGGCCCTACAAGGCGCGAGGAAACAGCGGCCACTATTACACCCAGGACATGTGACGTATCACGCCATTCCGCCCCGGCGTCCGACCCTACAAGGCGCGAGGAAACAGCGGCCACTATTACACCCAGGACATGTGACGTATCGCGCCATTCCGCCCCGGCGTCCGGCCCTACAAGGCGCGAGGAAACAGCGGCCACTATTACACCAAGGACATGTGACGTATCGCGCCATTCCGCCCCGGCGTCCGGCCCTACAAGGCGCGAGGAAACAGCGGCCACTATTACACCCAGGACATGTGACGTATCGCGCCATTCCGCCCCGGCGTCCAGCCCTACAAGGCGCGAGGAAACAGCGGCCACTATTACACCCAGGACATGTGACGTATCGCGCCATTCCGCCCCGGCGTCCGGCCCTACAAGGCGCGAGGAAACAGTGGCCACTATTACACCCAGGACATGTGATGTATCGCGCCATTCCGCCCCGGCGTCCGGCCCTACAAGGCGCGAGGAAACAGCGGCCACTATTACACCCAGGACATGTGACGTATCGCGCCATTCCGCCCCGGCGTCCGGCCCTACAAGGCGCGAGGAAACAGCGGCCACTATTACACCCAGGACATGTGACGTATCGCGCCATTCCGCCCCAGCGTCCGGCCCTACAAGGCGCGAGGAAACAGCGGCCACTATTACACCCAGGACATGTGACGTATCGCGCCATTCCGCCCCGGCGTCCGGCCCTACAAGGCGCGAGGAAACAGCGGCCACTATTACACCCAGGACATGTGACGTATCGCGCCATTCCGCCCCGGCGTCCGGCCCTACAAGGCGCGAGGAAACAGCGGCCACTATTACACCCAGGACATGTGACGTATCGCGCCATTCCGCCCCGGCGTCCGGCCCTACAAGGCGCGAGGAATCAGCGGCCACTATTACACCCAGGACATGTGACGTATCGCGCCATTCCGCCCCGGCGTCCGGCCCTACAAGGCGCGAGGAAACAGCGGCCACTATTACACCCAGGACATGTGACGTATCGCGCCATTCCGCCCCGGCGTCCGGCCCTACAAGGCGCGAGGAAACAGCGGCCACTATTACACCCAGGACATGTGACGTATCGCGCCATTCCGCCCCGGCGTCCGGCCCTACAAGGCGCGAGGAAACAGCGGCCACTATTACACCCAGGACATGTGACGTATCGCGCCATTCCGCCCCAGCGTCCGGCCCTACAAGGCGCGAGGAAACAGCGGCCACTATTACACCCAGGACATGTGACGTATCGCGCCATTCCGCCCCGGCGTCCGGCCCTACAAGGCGCGAGGAAACAGCGGCCACTATTACACCCAGGACATGTGACGTATCGCGCCATTCCGCCCCGGCGTCCGGCCCTACAAGGCGCGAGGAAACAGCGGCCACTATTACACCCAGGACATGTGACGTATCGCGCCATTCCGCCCCGGCGTCCGGCCCTACAAGGCGCGAGGAAACAGCGGCCACTATTACACCCAGGACATGTGACGTATCGCGCCATTCCGCCCCGGCGTCCGGCCCTACAAGGCGCGAGGAAACAGCGGCCACTATTACACCCAGGACATGTGACGTATCGCGCCATTCCGCCCCAGCGTCCGGCCCTACAAGGCGCGAGGAAACAGCGGCCACTATTACACCCAGGACATGTGACGTATCGCGCCATTCCGCCCCGGCGTCCGGCCCTACAAGGCGCGAGGAAACAGCGGCCACTATTACACCCAGGACATGTGACGTATCGCGCCATTCCGCCCCGGCGTTCCGGCCCTACAAGGCGCGAGGAAACAGCGGCCACTATTACACCCAGGACATGTGACGTATCGCGCCATTCCGCCCCGGCGTCCGGCCCTACAAGGCGCGAGGAAACAGCGGCCACTATTACACCCAGGACATGTGACGTATCGCGCCATTCCGCCCCGGCGTCCGGCCCTACAAGGCGCGAGGAAACAGCGGCCACTATTACACCCAGGACATGCAGACGTATCGCGCCATTCCGCCCCGGCGTCCGGCCCTACAAGGCGCGAGGGAAACAGCGGCCACTATTACACCCAGGACATGTGACGTATCGCGCCATTCCGCCCCGGCGTCCAGCCCTACAAGGCGCGAGGAAACAGCGGCCACTATTACACCCAGGACATGCAGACGTATCGCGCCATTCCGCCCCGGCGTCCGGCCCTACAAGGCGCGAGGAAACAGCGGCCACTATTACACCCAGGACATGTGACGTATCGCGCCATTCCGCCCCGGCGTCCGGCCCTACAAGGCGCGAGGAAACAGCGGCCACTATTACACCAAGGACATGTGACGTATCGCGCCATTCCGCCCCGGCGTCCGGCCCTACAAGGCGCGAGGAAACAGCGGCCACTATTACACCCAGGACATGTGACGTATCACGCCATTCCGCCCCGGCGTCCGACCCTACAAGGCGCGAGGAAACAGCGGCCACTATTACACCCAGGACATGTGACGTATCGCGCCATTCCGCCCCGGCGTCCGGCCCTACAAGGCGCGAGGAAACAGCGGCCACTATTACACCAAGGACATGTGACGTATCGCGCCATTCCGCCCCGGCGTCCGGCCCTACAAGGCGCGAGGAAACAGCGGCCACTATTACACCCAGGACATGTGACGTATCGCGCCATTCCGCCCCGGCGTCCAGCCCTACAAGGCGCGAGGAAACAGCGGCCACTATTACACCCAGGACATGTGACGTATCGCGCCATTCCGCCCCGGCGTCCGGCCCTACAAGGCGCGAGGAAACAGTGGCCACTATTACACCCAGGACATGTGATGTATCGCGCCATTCCGCCCCGGCGTCCGGCCCTACAAGGCGCGAGGAAACAGCGGCCACTATTACACCCAGGACATGTGACGTATCGCGCCATTCCGCCCCGGCGTCCGGCCCTACAAGGCGCGAGGAAACAGCGGCCACTATTACACCCAGGACATGTGACGTATCGCGCCATTCCCCGCCCAGCGTCCGGCCCTACAAGGCGCGAGGAAACAGCGGCCACTATTACACCCAGGACATGTGACGTATCGCGCCATTCCGCCCCGGCGTCCGGCCCTACAAGGCGCGAGGAAACAGCGGCCACTATTACACCCAGGACATGTGACGTATCGCGCCATTCCGCCCCGGCGTCCGGCCCTACAAGGCGCGAGGAAACAGCGGCCACTATTACACCCAGGACATGTGACGTATCGCGCCATTCCGCCCCGGCCCTACAAGGCGCGAGGAAACAGCGGCCACTATTACACCCAGGACATGTGACGTATCGCGCCATTCCGCCCCGGCGTCCGGCCCTACAAGGCGCGAGGAATCAGCGGCCACTATTACACCCAGGACATGTGACGTATCGCGCCATTCCGCCCCGGCGTCCGGCCCTACAAGGCGCGAGGAAACAGCGGCCACTATTACACCCAGGGACATGTGACGTATCGCGCCATTCCGCCCCGGCGTCCGGCCCTACAAGGCGCGAGGAAACAGCGGCCACTATTACACCCAGGACATGTGACGTATCGCGCCATTCCGCCCCGGCGTCCGGCCCTACAAGGCGCGAGGAAACAGCGGCCACTATTACACCCAGGACATGTGACGTATCGCGCCATTCCGCCCCAGCGTCCGGCCCTACAAGGCGCGAGGAAACAGCGGCCACTATTACACCCAGGACATGTGACGTATCGCGCCATTCCGCCCCGGCGTCCGGCCCTACAAGGCGCGAGGAAACAGCGGCCACTATTACACCCAGGACATGTGACGTATCGCGCCATTCCGCCCCGGCGTCCGGCCCTACAAGGCGCGAGGAAACAGCGGCCACTATTACACCCAGGACATGTGACGTATCGCGCCATTCCGCCCCGGCGTCCGGCCCTACAAGGCGCGAGGAAACAGCGGCCACTATTACACCCAGGACATGTGACGTATCGCGCCATTCCGCCCCGGCGTCCGGCCCTACAAGGCGCGAGGAAACAGCGGCCACTATTACACCCAGGACATGTGACGTATCGCGCCATTCCGCCCCGGCGTCCGGCCCTACAAGGCGCGAGGAAACAGCGGCCACTATTACACCCAGGACATGTGACGTATCGCGCCATTCCGCCCCGGCGTCCGGCCCTACAAGGCGCGAGGAAACAGCGGCCACTATTACACCCAGGACATGTGACGTATCGCGCCATTCCGCCCCGGCGTCCGGCCCTACAAGGCGCGAGGAAACAGCGGCCACTATTACACCCAGGACATGTGACGTATCGCGCCATTCCGCCCCGGCGTCCGGCCCTACAAGGCGCGAGGAAACAGCGGCCACTATTACACCCAGGACATGTGACGTATCGCGCCATTCCGCCCCGGCGTCCGGCCCTACAAGGCGCGAGGAAACAGCGGCCACTATTACACCCAGGACATGTGACGTATCGCGCCATTCCGCCCCGGCGTCCGGCCCTACAAGGCGCGAGGAAACAGCGGCCACTATTACACCCAGGACATGTGACGTATCGCGCCATTCCGCCCCAGCGTCCGGCCCTACAAGGCGCGAGGAAACAGCGGCCACTATTACACCCAGGACATGTGACGTATCGCACCATTCCGCCCCGGCGTCCGGCCCTACAAGGCGCGAGGAAACAGCGGCCACTATTACACCCAGGACATGTGACGTATCGCGCCATTCCGCCCCGGCGTCCGGCCCTACAAGGCGCGAGGAAACAGCGGCCACTATTACACCCAGGACATGTGACGTATCGCGCCATTCCGCCCCGGCCCTACAAGGCGCGAGGAAACAGCGGCCACTATTACACCCAGGACATGCAGACGTATCGCGCCATTCCGCCCCGGCGTCCGGCCCTACAAGGCGCGAGGAAACAGCGGCCACTATTACACCCAGGACATGCAGGCGTATCGCGCCATTCCGCCCCAGCGTCCGGCCCTACAAGGCGCGAGGAAACAGCGGCCACTATTACACCCAGGACATGTGACGTATCGCGCCATTCCGCCCCGGCGTCCGGCCCTACAAGGCGCGAGGAAACAGCGGCCACTATTACACCCAGGACATGTGACGTATCGCGCCATTCCGCCCCGGCGTCCGGCCCTACAAGGCGCGAGGAAACAGCGGCCACTATTACACCCAGGACATGTGACGTATCGCGCCATTCCGCCCCGGCGTCCGGCCCTACAAGGCGCGAGGAAACAGCGGCCACTATTACACCCAGGACATGTGACGTATCGCGCCATTCCGCCCCGGCGTCCGGCCCTACAAGGCGCGAGGAGACAGCGGCCACTATTACACCTAGGACATGTGACGTATCGCGCCATTCCGCCCCGGCGTCCGGCCCTACAAGGCGCGAGGAAACAGCGGCCACTATTACACCAAGGACATGTGACGTATCGCGCCATTCCGCCCCGGCGTCCGGCCCTACAAGGCGCGAGGAAACAGCGGCCACTATTACACCCAGGACATGTGACGTATCGCGCCATTCCGCCCCGGCGTCCGGCCCTACAAGGCGCGAGGAAACAGCGGCCACTATTACACCCAGGACATGTGACGTATCGCGCCATTCCGCCCCGGCGTCCGGCCCTACAAGGCGCGAGGAAACAGCGGCCACTATTACACCCAGGACATGCAGACGTATCGCGCCATTCCGCCCCGGCGTCCGGCCCTACAAGGCGCGAGGAAACAGCGGCCACTATTACACCCAGGACATGTGACGTATCGCGCCATTCCGCCCCGGCGTCCGGCCCTACAAGGCGCGAGGAAACAGCGGCCACTATTACACCCAGGACATGTGACGTATCGCGCCATTCCGCCCCGGCGTCCGGCCCTACAAGGCGCGAGGAAACAGCGGCCACTATTACACCCAGGACATGTGACGTATCGCGCCATTCCGCCCCGGCGTCCGGCCCTACAAGGCGCGAGGAAACAGCGGCCACTATTACACCCAGGACATGCAGACGTATCGCGCCATTCCGCCCCGGCGTCCGGCCCTACAAGGCGCGAGGAAACAGCGGCCACTATTACACCCAGGACATGTGACGTATCGCGCCATTCCGCCCCGGCGTCCAGCCCTACAAGGCGCGAGGAAACAGCGGCCACTATTACACCCAGGACATGCAGACGTATCGCGCCATTCCGCCCCGGCGTCCGGCCCTACAAGGCGCGAGGAAACAGCGGCCACTATTACACCCAGGACATGTGACGTATCGCGCCATTCCGCCCCGGCGTCCGGCCCTACAAGGCGCGAGGAAACAGCGGCCACTATTACACCAAGGACATGTGACGTATCGCGCCATTCCGCCCCGGCGTCCGGCCCTACAAGGCGCGAGGAAACAGCGGCCACTATTACACCCAGGACATGTGACGTATCACGCCATTCCGCCCCGGCGTCCGACCCTACAAGGCGCGAGGAAACAGCGGCCACTATTACACCCAGGACATGTGACGTATCGCGCCATTCCGCCCCGGCGTCCGGCCCTACAAGGCGCGAGGAAACAGCGGCCACTATTACACCAAGGACATGTGACGTATCGCGCCATTCCGCCCCGGCGTCCGGCCCTACAAGGCGCGAGGAAACAGCGGCCACTATTACACCCAGGACATGCAGACGTATCGCGCCATTCCGCCCCGGCGTCCGGCCCTACAAGGCGCGAGGAAACAGTGGCCACTATTACACCCAGGACATGTGACGTATCGCGCCATTCCGCCCCGGCGTCCGGCCCTACAAGGCGCGAGGAAACAGCGGCCACTATTACACCCAGGACATGTGACGTATCGCGCCATTCCGCCCCGGCGTCCGGCCCTACAAGGCGCGAGGAAACAGCGGCCACTATTACACCCAGGACATGTGACGTATCGCGCCATTCCGCCCCAGCGTCCGGCCCTACAAGGCGCGAGGAAACAGCGGCCACTATTACACCCAGGACATGTGACGTATCGCGCCATTCCGCCCCGGCGTCCGGCCCTACAAGGCGCGAGGAAACAGCGGCCACTATTACACCCAGGACATGTGACGTATCGCGCCATTCCGCCCCGGCGTCCGGCCCTACAAGGCGCGAGGAAACAGCGGCCACTATTACACCCAGGACATGTGACGTATCGCGCCATTCCGCCCCGGCGTCCGGCCCTACAAGGCGCGAGGAATCAGCGGCCACTATTACACCCAGGACATGTGACGTATCGCGCCATTCCGCCCCGGCGTCCGGCCCTACAAGGCGCGAGGAAACAGCGGCCACTATTACACCCAGGACATGTGACGTATCGCGCCATTCCGCCCCGGCGTCCGGCCCTACAAGGCGCGAGGAAACAGCGGCCACTATTACACCCAGGACATGTGACGTATCGCGCCATTCCGCCCCGGCGTCCGGCCCTACAAGGCGCGAGGAAACAGCGGCCACTATTACACCCAGGACATGTGACGTATCGCGCCATTCCGCCCCAGCGTCCGGCCCTACAAGGCGCGAGGAAACAGCGGCCACTATTACACCCAGGACATGTGACGTATCGCGCCATTCCACCCCGGCGTCCGGCCCTACAAGGCGCGAGGAAACAGCGGCCACTATTACACCCAGGACATGTGACGTATCGCGCCATTCCGCCCCGGCGTCCGGCCCTACAAGGCGCGAGGAAACAGCGGCCACTATTACACCCAGGACATGTGACGTATCGCGCCATTCCGCCCCGGCGTCCGGCCCTACAAGGCGCGAGGAAACAGCGGCCACTATTACACCCAGGACATGTGACGTATCGCGCCATTCCGCCCCGGCGTCCGGCCCTACAAGGCGCGAGGAAACAGCGGCCACTATTACACCCAGGACATGTGACGTATCGCGCCATTCCGCCCCGGCGTCCGGCCCTACAAGGCGCGAGGAAACAGCGGCCACTATTACACCCAGGACATGTGACGTATCGCGCCATTCCGCCCCGGCGTCCGGCCCTACAAGGCGCGAGGAAACAGCGGCCACTATTACACCCAGGACATGCAGACGTACAATCCCTCACACAACCATTCCTCCGCTGCTCCAGGACGGCTGACAATGATGAAAGCCGACCTCGGCTCAGCATTCAGGACCCCAGGGACGGTCTCAGGTGATGGAGCAGATCCCTAGAGCTAGGAGGGGGCGGGGGGGATATACAGAGGCCTGTGGGATTCACAAATCTCAGACCTTGGAACCTCGCGGATTAAATCCAGATTATGATGTCAAGAGATTTTGTTGATTTTATTCCATTTTTCCGCCTACTAATACATCGCCCCTTGTTCCTTCCAGAATCACTAATCCCCTAGGAGGAATCCTGGGGCGCCCGGGCCGTCTAACGCTCTCATTTACATTCCCTTTCCTTTTCTTTGTCTTTATTTCCTAGCATTTTCCATCTTCTCCCTCCCCCCCTTTTCTCTTATCTTATCCTTTCTTATCTTATCTTTATTTTCTTTCTTATGTTTTTCTCTTCTATATTTGTCCATCATTTACTTGGTTCTATCCTCCCTGGTCTTTCATTGGTTTTCATCATCTTTTTCCCCTTCTCTTATCTTATCCTTTCTTATCTTATCTTTCTTTCCCATTGCATGATGTTTTTTCTTTCATTTATACTTTTTCATAATTTGCTTTGATTTCATTCCGCACTTTCCCTCTTTCTTCATTTCTTCTCATCTTTCTCTTTCCCTTTTTGTTATATTTCCTGGACTTACGGTTTTATGATTGTGCTACTGACTGGCCACTAAGTATATTCTACCACTCTACACCGGAGGACGCAGATCTGAGTTGAATACAGATGCTGCTAAAGCAAGGAGCCGAGCTGTGACAGCTCCTTGCTTTCCCGCTGCACTCCGGCTAGTGTCTGTGTAGACGCGATGTGATGACGTCACATCGCACCTACAACTGTGTTAGCGAGACTGCGGGGAGAGACACAGAGAGAGAGAGAGAGCGTCGGGGGAGCGAGGAGAAGGTAAGTGTAATGTGTACACTGAGGTGGAACGTGAAATGGGGCAGATGAAGGGGGACAGCAAAACACTGGGGGCAGAGATGGAGAGGACATGAATCTGGCGGCAGAGATGGGGGGGACCTGAATCTGGGGGCAGAGATGGGGGGGACCTGAATCTGGGGGCAGAGATGGAGAGGACATGAATCTGGGGGCAGAGATGGAGGGGGGACATGAATCTGGGGGCAGAGATGGAGGGGGGACATGAATCTGGGGGCAGAGATGGAGGGACATGAATCTGGGGGCAGAGATGGAGGGACATGAATCTGGCGGCAGAGATGGGGGGGACCTGAATCTGGGGGCAGAGATGGAGAGGACATGAATCTGGGGGCAGAGATGGAGGGGGGACATGAATCTGGGGGCAGAGATGGAGGGACATGAATCTGGCGGCAGAGATGGGGGGGACCTGAATCTGGGGGCAGAGATGGGGGGGACCTGAATCTGGGGGCAGAGATGGAGAGGACATGAATCTGGGGGCAGAGATGGAGGGACATGAATCTGGGGGCAGATATGGAGGGACATAAATCTGGGGGCAGAGATGGAGGGGACATGAATCTGGGGGCAGAGATGGGAGACATGAATCTGGGGGCAGAGATGGAGAGGACATGAATCTGGGGGCAGAGATGGAGGAGACATGAATCTGGGGCAGAGATGGAGGGGACATGAATCTGGGGGCAGAGATGGGGGACATGAATCTGGGGGCAGAGATGGAGAGGACATGAATCTGGGAGCAGAGATGGGGGACATGAATCTGGGGGCAGAGATGGGGGACATGAATCTGGGGGCAGAGATGGAGGGGACATGAATCTGGGGGCAGAGATGGAGGGGGGACATGAATCTGGCGGCAGAGATGGAGGGGGGACATGAATCTGGGGGCAGAGATGGAGAGGACATGAATCTGGGGGCAGAGATGGAGGGGACATGAATCTGGGGGCAGAGATGGAGGGGACATGAATCTGGGGGCAGAGATGGAGAGGACATGAATCTGGGGGCAGAGATGGAGGGGGGACATGAATCTGGCGGCAGAGATGGAGGGGGGACATGAATCTGGGGGCAGAGTTGGAGGGACATGAATCTGGGGGCAGAGATGGAGAGGACATGAATCTGGCGGCAGAGATGGAGGGGACCTGAATCTGGGGGCAGAGATGGGGGACATGAATCTGGAGGCAGAGATGGAGGGACATAAATCTGGGGGCAGAGATGGAGGGGACATGAATCTGGGGGCAGAGATGTGGGGACATGAATCTGGGGGCAGAGATGTGGGGACATGAATCTGGGGGCAGAGATGGAGAGGACATGAATCTGGGGGCAGATATGGAGGGACATAAATATGGGGGCAGAGATGGAGGGGACATGAATCTGGGGGCAGAGATGGAGGGGGGACATGAATCTGGCGGCAGAGATGGAGGGGGGACATGAATCTGGGGGCAGAGTTGGAGGGACATGAATCTGGGGGCAGATATGGAGGGACATAAATCTGGGGGCAGAGATGGAGGGGACATGAATCTGGGGGCAGAGATGGAGGGACATGAATCTGGGGGCAGAGATGGAGGGGGCATGAATCTGGGGGCAGATATGGAGGGACATAAATCTGGGGGCAGAGATGGAGGGGACATGAATCTGGGGGCAGATATGGAGGGACATAAATCTGGGGGCAGAGATGGAGGGGACATGAATCTGGGGGCAGAGATGGAGGGACATGAATCTGGGGGCAGAGATGGAGGGACATGAATCTGGGGGCAGAGATGGAGGGACATAAATCTGGGGGCAGAGATGGAGGGGACATGAATCTGGGGGCAGAGATGGGAGACATGAATCTGGGGGCAGAGATGGAGGGACATGAATCTGGGGGCAGAGATGGAGGGACATGAATCTGGGGGCAGAGATGGAGGGACATAAATCTGGGGGCAGAGATGGAGGGGACATGAATCTGGGGGCAGAGATGGGAGACATGAATCTGGGGGCAGAGATGGGAGACATGAATCTGGGGGCAGAGATGGAGGGGACATGAATCTGGGGGCAGAGATGGAGGGGACATGAATCTGGGGCAGAGATGGAGGGGACATGAAACTGGGGGAGAGATGGAGGGGACATGAATCTGGGGCAGAGATGGAGGGGACATGAAACTGGGGGAGAGATGGAGGGGGAATTATAATTTATGAGTGACTGTATGAGGATTATACTGTGTGGGAGCACGTGAAAAATGAATGAGAATGGGCGGAGTCAACATAAAAGTGGGCGGATCCAAATTTGCCGCGGCGCGCTGAGTGTGCCGCACATTTTGTTCCTCTTTCTGCTTTTCAAAAGTTGGGAGGTCTGCTTTGTACTTATCTTGGTCTTCTTGGGGTTCATCCCTTATCTTCCTCCTCACCCCTGAGTCTCCCCGGGGCGATGCCTCAGACAATACTCTCCTAGACTATTCCTTGGTGATTATTTACAGCCCCTCTTTGTACTCCGCCACCATACATGGACACTCCGCTTCTCTCTGTATTATTGTCGGGTTTTCATCTCTATTCCGCATTCTATATGGATTACGTTGTGTATACTTTGTATCATTTCTCCAGACACCCTGAAGAAGGTCTCTAACTCTGACCGAAACGTTTGTGTATTTGTTGGAATAACAATGACGTTTTTGGCGGCATACCCACAGAGTGCCGGAAATGTCACGTATTGGGTATATACTGTATATATTACCCCACAGATATAACATACCGGCTATAGTAGGTCTGTCCTGCTTTCTGCTCGGTCGGTCCATGAATTGTGAATCATATTGGACCTATAAGCAAACTGAGGAGAATTGTGACCGGGAATAATGTGAAGGCTACACAGCCCCGCCCACCGCGAATGGTCTGTCCACCAATAACACGGTCACTTGGTAGCACTCGGGTGCGGATTGTGTCCTTGTATATTATATATCTTTCCCCGATCATTGTTCTATGACTGTCATTGCTGATTAGGGGCGGGGCAATAACTGTAGGACCGCCCATGAGGATCCTGTCACTATGATACAGGCCCCATGTTACGTAAGAAGCCCCCAGTATTAGAAGTGACAGATAGTAGATGGGATTCCTGCTGCAGAGCTTTGCCCCGGAGCTGAAATCTTATCACTTTCTTTCTATCCAAGATTTCCTCATTCTCGTAAATGTCTCATCGCCTATATGAAGGAAACGTCTTGTAATCCTGTGACCTGCCATAAATGTCCTCCATAAGAGAAGCCCATTACAGTGGTTGTCAGTCCTGCAATACCAGACCCAATCCTAGGAGCGGTGGGGGCGCTGTTACTGTAATAGAAGAGACCACAATACGCCATGTGCTGATCTATTCTACTTTATTGATTGTGAGACATGGAAGGAAGTGAAATCATTGACAGAAGATTCTGATTGATAGAAGAAGAGGGGGAGGGGTAAAATCATCGGGGGGTTTATTCAGTCTGAAGACTTGTCTTTTCCTGCAAAGGAATCCATCGCTGGGCCTAGAAGAGAAAACGGAGAGAAAAGGAGATTTATTTACGTCTAAGAATGGGATTGTGGGTGTGGCTTAGTGGGTGTGGCTTAGTGGGTGTGGCTTAGTGGGTGTGGATTAGTGGGTGTGGCTTAGTGGGTGGGGTTTAGTGGGTGAGGTTTGGTGGGTGGGGCTTAGTGGGTGTGGCTTAGTGGGTGTGGCTTAGTGGATGGGGTTTGGTGGGTGGGGCTTAGTGGATGTGGCTTAGTGGGTGGGGTTTGGTGGGTGGGGCTTAGTGGGTGTGACTTAGTGGGTGGGGTTCCATGGGTGTGGCTTAGTGGGTGAGGTTTGGTGAGTGTGGCTTAGTGGGTGTGGCTTAGTGGGTGTGGCTAGTGTGATCGATCACGGGTCAGCCAATCCCTGCAGACGTATGTGCCCCATGGCCAGGGCTCGCCTCCGGCTGGACGCTCTTCTGTATCTTTAGGTCTCCTCTTATACTTGGTGTCCCCAGATATTATTACAGGGGTAGACGCTGCTACACGGGGGGCCCGGAGGAATGGGGGGCCCCTAGGACAGTCAGTGTAGACGCTGGAAGTGAAGGCTATTTTGTTCTTCCATCTACAACATGGAGCCTTCTATGGTCAGCACTGTCTGTATACATGGGGCATAGCCTGCAAACTTCAGGTAACTCAGCCAAATACAGACCCCGGACCCTGTATACAGAATAAATATGGACCCCACAGAAGGCTCCTTATATGTATAGAGACCTTACAGCAGACCCCTAAATGTCTGCACCTTCCAGACCAGACCCCCTAAATGTCTGCACCTCCCAGACCAGACCCCCTAAATGTCTGCACCTCCCAGACCAGACCCCCTAAATGTCTGCACCTCCCAGACCAGACCCCCTAAATGTCTGCACCTCCCAGACCAGACCCCCTAAATGTCTGCACCTCCCAGACCAGACCCCCTAAATGTCTGCACCTCCCAGTCCAGACCCCCTAAATGTCTGCACCTCCCAGTCCAGACCCCCTAACTGTCTGCACCTCCCGGACCAGACCCCCTAAATGTCTGCACCTTCCAGACCAGACCCCCTAAATGTCTGCACCTCCCAGACCAGACCCCCTAAATGTCTGCACCTCCCAGACCAGACCCCCTAAATGTCTGCACCTCCCAGACCAGACCCCCTAAATGTCTGCACCTCCCAGACCAGACCCCCTAAATGTCTGCACCTCCCAGACCAGACCCCCTAAATGTCTGCACCTCCCAGACCAGACCGCCTAAATGTCTGCACCTTCCAAACCAGACCCCCTAAATGTCTGCACCTTCCAGACCAAACCCCCTAAATGTCTGCACCTTCCAGACCAGACCCCCTAAATGTCTCCACCTTCCAGACCAGACCCCCTAAATGTCTGCACCTCCCAGACCAGACCCCCTAAATGTCTGCACCTTCCAGACCAGACCCCCTAAATGTCTGCACCTTCCAGACCAGACCCCTAAATGTCTGCACCTTCCAGACCAGACCCCCTAAATGTCTGCACCTTCCAGACCAGACCCCTTAAATGTCTGCACCTTCCAGACCAAACCCCCTAAATGTCTGCACCTTCCAAACCAGACCCCCTAAATGTCTGCACCTTCCAGACCAGACCCCTTAAATGTCTGCACCTTCCAGACCAAACCCCCTAAATGTCTGCACCTTCCAAACCAGACCCCCTAAATGTCTGCACCTTCCATACCAGACCCCCTAAATGTCTGCACCTTCCAGACCAGACCCCCTAAATGTCTGCACCTTCCAGACCAGACCCCCTAAATGTCTGCACCTCCCAGACCAGACCCCCTAAATGTCTGCACCTTCCAGACCAAACCCCCTAAATGTCTGCACCTCCCAGACCAGACCCCCTAAATGTCTGCACCTCCCAGTCCAGACCCCCTAACTGTCTGCACCTCCCAGACCAGACCCCCTAACTGTCTGCACCTTCCAGACCAGACCCCCTAAATGTCTGCACCTTCCAAACCAGACCCCCTAATGTCTGCACCTTCCAGACCAGACCCCCTAAATGTCTTCACCTTCCAGACCAGACCCCCTAAATGTCTGCACCTTCCAGACCAGACCCCCTAAATGTCTGCACCTTCCAGACCAGACCCCCTAAATGTCTGCACCTTCCAGACCAGACCCCCTAAATGTCTGCACCTTCCAGACCAGACCCCTTAAATGTCTGCACCTTCCAGACCAGACCCCCTAAATGTCTGCACCTCCCAGACCAGACCCCCTAAATGTCTGCACCTCCCAGACCAGGCCCCCTAAATGTCTGCACCTTCCAGACCAGACCCCCTAAATGTCTGCACCTTCCAGACCAGACCCCCTAAATGTCTGCACCTCCCAGACCAGACCCCCTAAACTAATACAGACCCTGAAACAAATATAGATCCCAGATCCCTAAACTAATAAGACCTCAGAGGAGACTCCCTGAACCCCTTCCCCATATCTTCATAAAGATGGCGGCCGCTCTGCTGCGGAGTAATGTACAGCGGAGACCCGGCGCTACTGCCCATGATCAGAGACCACTCATTGTGTATGGTGAATACAATAGGAATATAACTGTCATAAGATGGAGGGGTCAGACCCCCGAGGGAGCAGGTAAAATGGTATAAAGGTAATAGGGGAGATATATGATATAGGGGAGATATATGATATAGGGGAGATATATGATATAGGGGAGATATATGATATAGGGGGAGATATATGATATAGGGGGAGATATATGATATAGGGGGGATATATGATATAGGGGGGATATATGATATAGGGGGGATATATGATATAGGGGGAGATATATGATATAGGGGAGATATATGATATAGGGGGAGATATATGATATAGGGGGAGATATATGATATAGGGGAGATATATGATATAGGGGCGATATATGATATAGGGGGAGATATATGATATAGGGGAGATATATGATATGGGGGAGATATATGATATAGAGGGAGATATATGATATAGGGGGAAATATATGATATAGAGGGAGATATATGATATAGGGGGATATATGTTCTGGATTATTCCATCCTATGAGATCTTGTAGACTCCCGGTAGATGTTGTGCTGGCGCTGCCGTTACTGATCCTTTATATTCTACAACATTTCACTTCTATTCATCTCCAACATTTGTAAGAACAAAACTGCAAAGAAATCTTCGGATCTTACCTGGAATGTGCAGGGAGTTAGGGACCACTTCTATCTCAACACAATGTACAAGGAGTGTCCTTTTTTGGTTCAGTTGATGGTTCAGGTGATGGTTCAGTTGATGGTTTAGGTGATGGTTCAGTTGATGGTTTAGGTGATGGTTCAGGTGATGGTTTAGGTGATGGTTTAGGTGATGGTTCAGGTGATGGTTTAGGTGATGGTTCAGTTGATGGTTCAGGTGATGGTTTAGGTGATGGTTCAGGTGATGGTTTAGGTGATGGTTCAGGTGATGGTTTAGGTGATGGTTCAGGTGATGGTTTAGGTGATGGTTCAGGTGATGGTTTAGGTGATGAGCTTCCACCTCCATACTTATTCCCCTGTATATACACAAACCATATCCAGTATCAGCCTCCCATCATGGACACCGCACTATACACACAGGAGTTGTAGTCACATAGCAGAGCTGAGTTTGTCATCTGACACAAGTGACTGTGACCCCCCAATGTCTGACTACTATGACTACTGCGGTATACAGCACCAGGTCCAGAAGCCCCCGCTACCCCCATCCCAGGATAGGAGGGAGAGCTGGACAACAGGGTGACCCTAGGGCCGGGAATGGGGATGGGATGTCCTATGGAGGAATACACTATATACTATATACTACACTATATACTACACTATATACTATATACTACACTATATACTATATACTACACTATATACTACACTATATACTATATACTACACTATATACTACACTATATGATATATGCTACACTATATACTATACACTACACTATATACTACACTATATACTATACTATATACTACACTATATGCTATATACTACACTATATACTATATACTACACTATATACTACACTATATGATATATGCTACACTATATACTATACACTACACTATATACTACACTATATACTACACTATATGTTATATACTACACACTACACTATATGCTATATACTACACTATATCCTACACTATATACTACACTATATGCTATATACTACACTATATACTACACTATATGCTATATGCTACACTATATACTATACACTACACTATATACTACACTATATACTACACTATATACTACACTATATACTACACTATATGCTATATACTACACTATATACTACACTATATGCTATATGCTACACTATATACTATACACTACACTATATACTACACTATACACTACACTATATACTACACTATATACTACACTATATGCTATATACTACACTATATACTACACTATATACTATACACTACACTATATACTACACTATATACTACACTATATGCTATATACTACACTATATACTACACTATATGCTATATACTACACTATATACTATATACTACACTGTATATCTGTACAGGGGGAGGGGGGACATTGTGTTTCTCCCCATTACATACAATGGTAATCATTCTGTGATGACATGTTGTCCACTACTAGGGGTAATAACTGCATATATATGTGTACAGTGTGCACTGAGCCCTACTAGTATTATCCGTCCTCCCTGCCATCATGTGTAATAATAGGACAGTGTGAATACTTACATAGGAAGAGCCAGAGCCGTATTTAGAGCCGTACTTGTTTTTAATCCCTTTTCCATCACCACCTTTCTTATTTTTCCCTTGATTTTCATCTTGGCCGGGCTTGTGTTCATTTTCATTTGATTCTTCCTCATTTTTACTCTCATGTTTTTTATTAGTTTCTTCTCCTTCCTTCTTTGTTACTATAATTTTTATCTCTTTTTCCTTCTTAGTTACTGCCTTATCTTTCTCTTTTTTTGCTGCTGGACCACTTTGACTATTGGCACCATGTTCACCTTCAGCTTCCTTCTTAATTCCTGTATCACTTTCACCATCTGGCTTACTACCCTTGCCGCCTTGTCCTTGCTGATCACCGCCACCACTGCTATTGGTTCCTTCATCACCTCGAGCAGCAACTGCAGGATAAGGAGAAAAACCACCAGAAATATCACAACCTCATATTCACAACGGATCGGAAGTTTACACTTATATCTGTTTCTGGAAAAGCTGGGTGACCACTAATACGGCTTTATGACGTCTCCCTTGAAGTAACAATCCAACTTTCTCATGATCCAGATTGGCAGATCTACCTAAAGACCCAGCTATAGGGCAGACACACATGACTATACAGCCAGGCCATTCTGGAGCATGGAAAAGCTGGGTGACAGCCAATGTTCTACCAATAACGTCTGCACTTACCAAAGAGGCCGAGGAGCACAAGGAGGAGAAGAGTGGCCGCCTTCATGGTGGGAATGACTGGAGTGAGGTCTAACCCTGACTAATCTCAGCTCAGGTGTAGATACCTGCACCGGGAGACGCCGCACTATATATAATACTAGGGCACCGCGCTCGCTGACGTCTTCTGCACCTGTTTGGCACTCACCAGACACTAGAAGATGCCAAGAACGGAACTTCTAAATGTCAAACCCTGAGGACATTTACTGTCTGGGGACAATAGTCTTCATGGGATGTTTGTTTTAGTTCTAGTTCTGCGAATGCTGTGGATAATAATTCTACCTATATGTGACCTATAGAGCAGATCTATACTGCCATCAGCCAGAACAAACTATTCACCTGGAGACCATAATATGGGAGCTTATGCTGGAGGTCTCAGGTCAGTGGAGCCCCTGTAGCCGGACGTCTGCTCCATCATCCAATGTTCTGTAGACCCTTCTCATGGTTTGTATCCGGGAGGTTTGTCGCCCAACTCTTACGATGTGACGTCCAATCTCATATGTAGTACAGAACCCCACTATACACCATTCTTACAATCAGTCACCTCCCCCGCACAGTGGTCACCTCCCCCACATAGTGGTCACCTCCCCCGCACAGTGGTCACCTCCTCCACACAGTAGTCACCTCCCCCACATAGTGGTCACCTCCTCCTCACAGTAGTCACGTCCCCTGCATAGTGGTCACCTCGCCTGCATAGTGGTCACCTCCTCCACACAGTGGTCACCTCCCCCGCATAGTGGTCACCTCCTCCGCACAGTGGTCACCTCCTCCACACAGTGGTCACCTGCCCCGCACAGTGGTCACCTCCTCCTCACAGTAGTCACCTCCCCCGCATAGTGGTCACCTCGCCCGCATAGTGGTCACCTCCTCCGCACAGTGGTCACCTCCCCCGCACAGTGGTCACCTCCTCCGCACAGTGGTCACCTCCTCCGCACAGTGGTCAACTCCCCCGCACAGTGGTCACCTCCCCCGCACAGTGGTCACCTCCTCCTCACAGTAGTCACCTCCCCCGCATAGTGGTCACCTCCCCCGCATAGTAATCACCTCCTCCGCACATTGGTCACCTCCCCCGCACAGTGGTCACCTCCTCCGCACAGTGGTCACCTCCTCCGCACAGTGGTCACCTCCTCCACACAGTGGTCACCTCCTCCGCACAGTGGTCACCGCCTCCGCACAGTGGTCACCTCCCCCGCACAGTGGTCACCTCCTCCTCACAGTGGTCACCTCCCCCGCATAGTGGTCACCTCCCCCGCATAGTGGTCACCTCCTCCGCACATTGGTCACCTCCCCCGCACAGTGGTTACCTCCTCCACACAGTGGTCACCTCCTCCACACAGTGGTCACCTCCCCCGCACAGTGGTCACCTCCTCCTCACAGTGGTAACCTCCCCCGCATAGTGGTCACCTCCCCCGCATAGTGGTCACCTCCTCCGCACATTGGTCACCTCCCCCGCACAGTGGTTACCTCCTCCACACAGTGGTCACCTCCTCCACACATTGGTCACCTCCCCCGCACAGTGGTCACCTCCCCCGCACAGTGGTCGTCTCCTCCACACATTGGTCACCTCCCCCGCACAGTGGTCACCTCCCCCGCACAGTGGTCACCTCCTCCGCACATTGGTCACCTCCCCCGCACAGTGGTTACCTCCTCCACACAGTGGTCACCTCCCCCGCACAGTGGTCACCTCCCCCGCACATTGGTCACCTCCCCCGCACAGTGGTCACCTCCTCCACACATTGGTCACCTCCCCCGCATAGTGGTCACCTCCTCCGCACAGTGGTCACCTCCTCCACACAGTGGTCACCTCCCCCGCACAGTGGTCACCTCCTCCGCACAGTGGTCACCTCCTCCACACAGTGGTCACCTCCTCCGCACAGTGGTCACCTCCTCCACACAGTGGTCACCTCCTCCACACAGTGGTCACCTCCTCCGCACAGTGGTCACCTCCTCCACACAGTGGTCACCTGCCCCGCACAGTGGTCACCTCCTCCTCACAGTAGTCACCTCCCCCGCATAGTGGTCACCTCGCCCGCATAGTGGTCACCTCCTCCGCACAGTGGTCACCTCCCCCGCACAGTGGTCACCTCCGCACAGTGGTCACCTCCTCCGCACAGTGGTCAACTCCCCCGCACAGTGGTCACCTCCCCCGCACAGTGGTCACCTCCTCCTCACAGTAGTCACCTCCCCCGCATAGTGGTCACCTCCCCCGCATAGTAATCACCTCCTCCGCACATTGGTCACCTCCCCCGCACAGTGGTCACCTCCTCCGCACAGTGGTCAACTCCTCCGCACATTGGTCACCTCCTCCGCACAGTGGTCACCGCCTCCGCACAGTGGTCACCTCCCCCGCACAGTGGTCACCTCCTCCTCACAGTGGTCACCTCCTCCTCACAGTGGTCACCTCCCCCGCATAGTGGTCACCTCCTCCGCACATTGGTCACCTCCCCCGCACAGTGGTTACCTCCTCCACACAGTGGTCACCTCCTCCACACAGTGGTCACCTCCCCCGCACAGTGGTCACCTCCTCCTCACAGTGGTCACCTCCCCCGCATAGTGGTCACCTCCCCCGCATAGTAATCACCTCCTCCGCACATTGGTCACCTCCCCCGCACAGTGGTCACCTCCTCCGCACAGTGGTCACCTCCTCCGCACATTGGTCACCTCCTCCGCACAGTGGTCACCTCCTCCACACAGTGGTCACCTCCTCCGCACAGTGGTCACCTCCTCCACACAGTGGTCACCTCCTCCACACAGTGGTCACCTCCTCTGCACAGTGGTCACCTCCTCCACACATTGGTCACCTCCCCCGCATAGTGGTCACCTCCTCCACACAGTGGTCACCTCCCCCGCACAGTGGTCACCTCCTCCTCACAGTAGTAACCTCTCCCGCATAGTGGTCACCTCCCCCGCATAGTGGTCACCTCCTCCGCACATTGGTCACCTCCCCCGCATAGTGGTCACCTCCTCCGCACATTGGTCACCTCCCCCGCATAGTGGTCACCTCCTCCGCACATTGGTCACCTCCCCCGCAAAGTGGTCACCTCCGCCGCACAGTGGTCACCTCCCCCGCACAGTGGTCACCTCCCCCGCACAGTGGTCACCTCCTCCGCACAGATTCCAGATCCTAGGGGATCTCAGTAGCTGACACACTGTTATGAGGACATCTGGGGGTCACACTGTTATGGGGACATCTGGGGGTGACACTGTTATGGGGACATCTGGGGTTGACACTTATGGGGACATCTGGAGGTGACACACTGTTATGAGGACATCTGGGGGTGACACACTGTTATGGGGACATCTGGAGGTGACACACTGTTATGGGGACATCTAGGGGTGACACACTGTTATGGGGACATCTGGGGGTGACACACTGTTATGGGGACATCTAGGGGTGACACACTGTTATGGGGACATCTGGAGGTGACACACTGTTATGGGGACATCTGGGGGGTGACACACTTTTATGGGGACATCTGGGGGGTGACACACTTTTATGGGGACATCTGGGGGTGACACACTGTTATGGGGACATCTGAGGTGACACACTGTTATGGGGACATCTGGGGGTGACACACTGTTATGGGGACATCTGGGGGTGACACACTGTTATTGGGACATCTGGGGGTGACACACTGTTATGGGGACATCTGGGGGTGACACTGTTATGGGAACATCTGGGGGTGACACACTGTTATGGGGACATCTGGGGGTGACACACTGTTATTGGGACATCTGGGGGTGACACACTGTTATGGGGACATCTGGGGGTGACACACTGTTATGCGGACAGCTGGGGGGTGACACACTGTTATGGGGACATCTCGGGGTGACACACTGTTATTGGGACATCTGGGGGTGACGCACTGTTATGGGGACATCTGGGGGTGACACACTGTTATGGGGACATCTGGGGGTGACACACTGTTATGGGGACATCTGGGGGTGACTTCCTTCTTTAGGGGGATCAGTGGGTGACACATATGGGGGATCGGTGTAATACTATAAGCAGACATCCTGATGCAGGTGACATATTGTGCTGTGACCTCTGAGGTTACATAGTGACAGCTGTAGGATTGGCGTGCCATGTATTTGCTGTACTTTATGAGCGTCTGCTGGCGCGGTGACTGTCTAGACTTCCTGAAGATCAGCCAGACCAAATATTGTCCTTCTTACAGGTGGGGACTGTTCTTCTTCACGAAACAATGAACAATTCAGCAGAGACAGAACCGGTTATAAGATGGCCGCCTACAGGACCAGACATGTGACACATTGGAGAGTCTTCAGTTATGGTGACTCTAACTTGATCCGCTCTCCCAATCTGGACGGTCCTTCTTTCCAACCACTTGGTCTCCTCCTCCCTCCATCCCTTCCCTCTGTTTCTGTCCTTTGGGTCTGCATGGACCTGCGGAAACCTGTGGACTCCATAGACTATAATAGGGACTGCCCGGTTTCCGCCCAGTTTCTGTGAACCGAGCATTAGACTCATTGCTGTAAGTAGGAGAGAAGACTTTCCCATCTGGTCCCAACTCACAGAAGATCCTACTGGAGCACAAGTTGCTGAGAACGTCACTGTTGTCTCTGATAGGAAGGGTCAGATAACATCTTGTATGATGCAATGACCAATGTTCTGCTGGGACATCTTGGGTTCTGGCATTTATGTGGCACTTACCACCTATATGTGACTATTGTACAGACCAAGTATAGTCCTTCATGGCAGCAGTAAGGCCTATTGAGATGGTCTCTTTCAGTAAGATGATGTCCCTGCCACCTTAATATGTTCAGGAGTGGTCTGAAGAACCTGAGAAATAACTAACAATGTAAGTGTCCGGCCGTGTGTGCTCCAAAGACTGAAGCTTCATCCAATCACCAGAGATGCTATCTACTAGAAGATTGTTCTGTGTCATTGGTATCATCTGACCTTCCAGATGTTGTACCTGACGAGTGTCATCATAGCGTATCCAGGAATGATGTGCAGAAGTCAAACCTCTTCCCATTGGTGAAGGCCCCATAGACCATTCCATGTTAGATTGTCCATTAGATGCCACTTACCATGGAAGGACCAAGCAATAGACCCCAGAAATTGTTACTGGACTTCATAAAGCTCATTCCTTAAACCATTGCTTGGCCACTTTATCAAGTCCAGAGGTTTCTAGAAATGAGTCAACTGGATCCTCTGGTCTTCAACTTGGCAAAGTCTTGGTCTTTCCCATCTCCAGACCCCAAATGCAGATCACCTTCACATACAATAGAGCACAAGTCAGAGGAAAGCTGTATGGTGATCTAAGATCCAACCCTTTGTCCTAGCCGAGGAAGAAGGGAAGGAACCATTCCTAACCAAGTCTAAAGATGGGGACATCTGGGGGTGACACACTGTTATGGGGACATCTGGGGGTGACACACTGTTATGGGGACATCTGGAGGTGACACACTGTTATGGGGACATCTGGGGGGTGACATACTGTTATGGGGACATCTGGGGGGTGACACACTGTTATGGGGACATCTGGAGGTGACACACTGTTAAGGGGACATCTGGGGGGTGACACACTGTTATGGGGACATCTGGAGGTGACACACTGTTATGGGGACATTTGGAGGTGAAACACTGTTATGGGGACATCTGGTGGTGACACACTGTTAAGGGGACATCTGGGGGGTGACACACTGTTATGGGGACATCTGGAGGTGACACACTGTTATGGGGACATCTGGGGGTGACACACTGTTATGGGGACATCTGGAGCTGACACACTGTTATGGGGACATCTGGAGGTGACACACTGTTATGGGGACATCTGGAGGTGACACACTGTTATGGGGACATCTGGGGGTGACACACTGTTATGGGGACATCTGGGGGTGACACACTGTTATGGGGACATCTGGAGCTGACACACTGTTATGGGGACATCTGGAGGTGACACACTGTTATGGGGACATCTGGGGGGTGACACACTGTTATGGGGACATCTGGGGGGTGACACACTTTTATGGGGACATCTGGGGGTGACACACTGTTATGGGGACATCTGGAGGTGACACACTATTATGGGGCCATCCGGGGGTGACACACTGTTATGGGGACATCTGGGGGTGACACACTGTTATGGGGACATCTGGGGGTGACACACTGTTATGGGGACATCTGGAGGTGACACACTGTTATGGGGACATCTGGGGGTGACACACTGTTATGGGGACATCTGGAGGTGACACACTGTTATGGGGACATCTGGGGGTGACACACTGTTATTGGGACATCTGGAGGTGACACACTGTTATGGGGACATCTGGGGGTGACACACTGTTATGGGGTCATCTGGGGGTCACACACTTTTATGGGGACATCTGGGGGTGACACACTGTTATGGGGTCATCTGGGGGTCACACACTTTTATGGGGACATCTGGGGGTGACACATTGTTATGGGGACATCTGGGGGTGACACAATGTTACGGGGACATCTGGGGGTGACACACTGTTATGGGGACATCTGGGGGTGACACACTGTTATGGGGTCTCAGTAGCTGACACAATGTTACGGGGACATCTGGAGGTGACACATTTTTATGGGACATCTGGGGGTCACACACTGTTATGGGGACATCTGGGGGTGACACACTGTTATGGGGACATCTGGGGGTGACACACTGTTATGGGGACATCTGGGCGTGACACATTTTTATGGGACATCTGGGGGTGACACACTGTTATGGGGACATCTGGAGGTGACACACTGTTATGGGGGCATCTGGGGGTGACACACTGTTATGGGGACATCTGGGGGTGACACACTGTTATGGGGACATCTGGGGGTGACACACTGTTATGGGGTCTCAGTAGCTGACACAATGTTACGGGGACATCTGGAGGTGACACATTTTTATGGGACATCTGGGGGTGACACACTGTTATGGGGACATCTGGGGGTGACACACTGTTATGGGGACATCTGGAGGTGACACACTGTTATGGGGACATCTGGGGGTGACACACTGTTATGGGGACATCTGGAGGTGACACACTGTTATGGGGACATCTGGGGGTGACACACTGTTATTGGGACATCTGGAGGTGACACACTGTTATGGGGACATCTGGGGGTGACACACTGTTATGGGGTCATCTGGGGGTCACACACTTTTATGGGGACATCTGGGGGTGACACACTGTTATGGGGTCATCTGGGGGTCACACACTTTTATGGGGACATCTGGGGGTGACACATTGTTATGGGGACATCTGGGGGTGACACAATGTTACGGGGACATCTGGGGGTGACACACTGTTATGGGGACATCTGGGGGTGACACACTGTTATGGGGTCTCAGTAGCTGACACAATGTTACGGGGACATCTGGAGGTGACACATTTTTATGGGACATCTGGGGGTCACACACTGTTATGGGGACATCTGGGGGTGACACACTGTTATGGGGACATCTGGGGGTGACACACTGTTATGGGGACATCTGGGCGTGACACATTTTTATGGGACATCTGGGGGTGACACACTGTTATGGGGACATCTGGAGGTGACACACTGTTATGGGGGCATCTGGGGGTGACACACTGTTATGGGGACATCTGGGGGTGACACACTGTTATGGGGACATCTGGGGGTGACATACTGTTATGGGGACATCTGGGGGTGACACACTGTTATGGGGACATCTGGGGGTGACACACTGTTATGGGGACATCTGGGGGTGACACACTGTTATGGGGACATCTGGGGGTGACACAATGTTGTGGGGACATCTGGGGGTGACACACTGTTATGGGGACATCTGGGGGTGACACACTGTTATGGGGACATCTGGGGGTGACACACTGTTATGGGGACATCTGGGGGTGACACACTGTTATGGGGACATCTGGGGGTGACACATTTTTATGGGACATCTGGGGGTCACACACTGTTATGGGGGCATCTGGGGGTGACACACTGTTATGGGGACATCTGGGGGTGACACACTGTTATGGGGACATCTGGGGGTGACATACTGTTATGGGGACATCTGGGGGTGACACACTGTTATGGGGACATCTGGGGGTGACACACTGTTATGGGGACATCTGGGGGTGACACAATGTTATGGGGACATCTGGGGGTGACACACTGTTATGGGGACATCTGGGGGTCACACACTGTTATGGGGACATCTGGAGGTGACACATTTTTATGGGACATCTGGGGGTCACACACTGTTATGGGGACATCTGGGGGTGACACACTGTTATGGGGACATCTGGGGGTGACACACTGTTATGGGGACATCTGGGGGTGACACACTGTTATGGAGACATCTGGGGTGACACACTGTTATGGGGACATCTGGAGGTGACACACTGTTATGGGGACATCTGGGGGTGACACACTGTTATGGAGACATCTGGGGTGACACACTGTTATGGGGACATCTGGAGGTGACACACTGTTATGGGGACATCTGGGGGTGACACACTGTTATGGAGACATCTGGGGTGACACACTGTTATGGGGACATCTGGGGGTGACACACTGTTATGGGGACATCTGGGGGTGACACACTGTTATGGAGACATCTGGGGTGACACACTGTTATGGGGACATCTGGGGGTGACACACTGTTATGCGGACAGCTGGGGGGTGACACACTGTTATGGGGACATCTGGGGGTGACACACTGTTATGGGGACATCTGGGGGTGACACACTGTTATGGGGACATCTGGGGGTGACACACTGTTATGGGGACATCTGGGGGGTGACACACTTTTATGGGGACATCTGGGGGTGACACACTGTTATGGGGACATCTGGGGGTGATACTGTTATGGGGACATCTGGGGGTGACACACTGTTATGGGGACATCTGGGGGTGACGCCCTTCTTTAGGGGGATCAGTGGGTGACACATATGGGGGATCGGTGTAATACTATAAGCAGACATCCTGATGCAGGTGACATATTGTGCTGTGACCTCTGAGGTTACATAGTGACAGCTGTAGGATTGGCGCGCCATCTATTTGCTGTACTTTATGAGCGTCTGCTGGCGCGGTGACTGTCTAGACTTCCTGAAGATCAGCCAGACCAAATATTGTCCTTCTTACAGGTGGGGACTGTTCTTCTTCACGAAACAATGAACAATTCAGCAGAGACAGACCGGTTATAAGATGGCCGCCTACAGGGCCAGACATGTGACACATTGGATAGTCTTCAGTTATGGTGACTCTAACTTGATCCGCTCTCCCAATCTGGATGGTCCTTCTTTCCAACCACTTGTTCTCCTCCTCCCTCCATCCCTTCCCTCTGTTTTCGTTCTCTGGGTCTGCATGGACCTGCGGAAACCTGTGGACTCCATAGACTATAATAGGGACTGCTGTGTTTCCGCCCAGTTTCTGTGAACCGAGCATTAGACTCATTGCTGTAAGTAGGAGAGAAGACTTTCCCATCTGGTCCCAACTCACAGAAGATCCTAGTGGAGCACAAGTTGCTGAGAACGTCACTGTTGTCTCTGATAGGAAGGGTCAGATAACATCTTGTATGATGCAATGGCCAATGTTCTGCTGGGACATCTTGGGTTCTGGCATTTATGTGGCACTTACCACCTATATGTGACTATTGTACAGACCAAGTATAGTCCTTCATGGCAGCAGTAAGGCCTATTGAGATGGTCTCTTTCAGTAAGATGATGTCCCTGCCACCCTAATATGTTCAGAAATTGTCTGAAGAACCTGAATAAAAGCTGACGATATTGGTCACCAAAATTTCCAGGCTGAGCATCTGTGTTGAGCTGGAGAATACAAGTCCAGTCCATGTAAGCGTCCGGCCTTGTGTGCTCCAAAGACTGAAGCTTCATCCAATCACCAGAGATGCTATCTACTAGAAGATTGTTCTGTGTCATTGGTATCATCTGACCTTCCAGATGTTGTACCTGACGAGTGTCATCATAGCGTATCCAGGAATGATGTGCAGAAGTCAAACCTCTTCCCATTGGTGAAGGCCCCATAGACCATTCCATGTTAGATTGTCCATTAGATGCCACTTACCATGGAAGGACCAAGCAATAGACCCCAGAAATTGTTACTGGACTTCATAAAGCTCATTCCTTAAACCATTGCTTGGCCACTTTATCAAGTCCAGAGGTTTCTAGAAATGAGTCAACTGGATCCTCTGGTCTTCAACTTGGCAAAGTCTTGGTCTTTCCCATCTCCAGACCCCAAATGCAGATCACCTTCACATACAATAGAGCACAAGTCAGAAGACAGCTGTGTGGTGATCTAAGATCCAACCCTTTGTCCTAGCCGAGGAAGAAGGGAAGAAACCATTCAAAACCAGGTCTATAGATGGGGACATCTAGGGGTGACACACTGTTATGGGGACATCTGGGGGTGACACACTGTTATGGGGACATCTAGGGGTGACACACTGTTATGGGGACATCTGGAGGTGACACACTGTTATGGGGACATCTGGGGGTGACACACTGTTATGGGGACATCTGGGGGTGACACACTGTTATGGGGACATCTGGGGGTGACACAATGTTACGGGGACATCTGGGGGTGACACACTGTTATGGGGTCATATGGGGGTCACACACTGTTATGGGGACATCTGGGGGTGACACAATGTTACGGGGACATCTGGGGGTGACACACTGTTATTGGGACATCTGGGGGTGACACACTGTTATGGGGACATCTGGGGGTGACACACTGTTATGGGGACATCTGGGGGTGACACACTGTTATTGGGACATCTGGGGGTGACACACTGTTATGGGGACATCTGGGGGTGACACACTGTTATGGAGACATCTGGGGGTCACACACTGTTATGGGGACATCTGGGGGTGACACAATGTTACGGGGACATCTGGGGGTGACACACTGTTATGGGGACATCTGGGGGTGACACACTGTTATGGGGACATCTGGGGGTGACACATTGTTATGGGACATCTGGGGGTAACACAGTGTTATGGGGACATCTGGGGGTGACACACTGTTATGGGGACATCTGGAGGTGACACACTGTTATGGGGACATCTGGTGGTGACACACTGTTATGGAGACATCTGGGGGTGACACATTGTTATGGGGACATCTGGGGGTGACACACTGTTATGGGGACATCTGGGGGTGACACACTGTTATGGGGTCTCAGTAGCTGACACACTGTTATGGGGACATCTGGGGGTGACACACTGTTATGGGGACATCTGGAGGTGACACACTGTTATGGGGACATCTGGGGGTGACATACTGTTATGGGGACATCTGGGGGTGACACACTGCTATGGGGACATCTGGGGGTGACACACTGTTATGGGGACATCTGGGGGTGACACATTGTTATGGGGACATCTGGGGGTGACACACTGTTATGGGGACATCTGGGGGTGACACACTGTTATGGGGTCTCAGTAGCTGACACACTGTTATGGGGACATCTGGGGGTGACACACTGTTATGGGGACATCTGGAGGTGACACACTGTTATGGGGACATCTGGGGGTGACACACTGTTATGGGGACATCTGGGGGTGACACACTGTTATGGGGACATCTGGGGGTGACATACTGTTATGGAGACATCTGGGGTGACACACTGTTATGGGGACATCTGGGGGTGACACACTGTTATGGAGACATCTGGGGTGACACACTGTTATGGGGACATCTGGGGGTGACATACTGTTATGGGGACATCTGGGGGTGACACACTGATATGGGGACATCTGGGGTGACACACTGTTATGGGGACATCTGGGGGTGACACACTGTTATGGGAACATCTGGAGGTGACACACTGTTATGGGGACATCCTGAGGTGACACACTGTTATGGGGACATCTGGGGTGACACACTGTTATGGGGACATCTGGGGGTGACACACTGTTATGGGACATCTGGGGGTCACACACTGTTATGGGACATCTGGGGGTCACACACTGTTATGGGGACATCTGGAGGTGACACACTGTTATGGGGACATCTGGGGGTGACACACTGTTATGGGGACATCCTGAGGTGACACACTGTTATGGGGACATCTAGGGGTGACACACTGTTATGGGGACATCTAGGGGTGACACACTGTTATGGGGACATCTGGAGGTGACACACTGTTATGGGGACATCTGGAGGTGACACACTGTTATGGGGACATCTAGGGGTGACACACTGTTATGGGGACATCTGGGGGTGACACACTGTTATGAGGACATCTGGGGGTGACACTCTGTTATGGGGACATCTGGAGGTGACACACTGCTATGGGGACATCTGGAGGTGACACACTGTTATGGGGACATCTGGAGGTGACACACTGTTATGGGGACATCTGGGGGTGACACACTGTTATGGGGACATCTGGGGGTCACACACTGTTATGGGGACATCTGGAGGTGACACACTGTTATGGGGACATCTGGGGGTCACACACTGTTATGGGGACATCCTGAGGTGACACACTGTTATGGGGACATCTAGGGGTGACACACTGTTATGGGGACATCTGGGGGTGACACACTGTTATGAGGACATCTGGGGGTGACACACTGTTATGGGGACATCCTGAGGTGACACACTGTTATGGGGACATCCTGAGGTGACACACTGTTATGGGGACATCTAGGGGTGACACACTGTTATGGGGACATCTGGGGGTGACACACTGTTATGAGGACATCTGGGGGTGACACACTGTTATGGGGACATCTGGAGGTGACACACTGTTATGGGGACATCTGGGGGTGACACACTGTTATGGGGACATCTGGGGGTGACACACTGTTATGGGGACATCTGGAGGTGACACACTGTTATGGGGACATCTGGGGGTGACACACTGTTATGGGGACATCTGGGGGTGACACACTGTTATGGGGTCTCAGTAGCTGACACACTGTTACGGGGACATCTGGGTGTGACACACTGTTATGGGGACATCTGGGAGTGACACACTGTTATGGGGACATCTGGAGGTGACACACTGTTATGGGGACAGCTGGGGGGTGACACACTGTTATGGGGACATCTGGGGGTGACACACTGTTATGGGGACATCTGGGGGTGACACACTGTTATAGGGACATCTGGGGGTGACACACTGTTATGGGGACATCTGGGGGTGACACACTGTTATGGGGACATCTGGGGGTCACACACTGTTATGGGGACATCTGGGGGTGACACAATGTTACGGGGACATCTGGGGGTGACACACTGTTATGGGGTCATCTGGGGGTGACACACTGTTATGGGGACATCTGGAGGTGACACACTGTTATGGGGACATCTGGGGGTGACACACTGTTATGGGGACATCTGGAGGTGACACACTGTTATGGGGACATCTGGGGGTGACACAATGTTACGGGGACATCTGGGGGTGACACACTGTTATGGGGTCATCTGGGGGTGACACACTGTTATGGGGACATCTGGAGGTCACACACTGTTATGGGGACATCTGGGGGTGACACACTGTTATGGGGACATCTGGGGGTGACACACTGTTATGGGGACATCTGGGGGTCACACACTGTTATGGGGACATCTGGGGGTGACACACTGTTATGGGGACATCTGGGAGTGACACACTGTTATGGGGACATCTGGAGGTCACACACTGTTATGGGGACATCTGGGAGTGACACACTATTATGGGACATCTGGGGGTCACACACTGTTATGGGACATCTGGGGGTGACACACTGTTATGGAGACATCTGGGGGTGACACACTGTTATGGAGACATCTGGGGGTGACACACTGTTATGGGGACATCTGATGGTGACACACTGTTATGGGGACATCTGGAGGTGACACACTGTTATGGGGACATCTGGGGGTGACACACTGTTATGGGGACATCTGGGGGTGACACACTGTTATGAGGACATCTGGGGGTGACACACTGTTATGGGGACATCTGGGGGTGACACACTGTTATGAGGACATCTGGGGGTGACACACTGTTATGGGGACATCTGGGGGTGACACACTGTTATGGGGACATCTGGGGGTGACACACTGTTATGGGGACATCTGGGGGTGACACACTGTTATGAGGACATCTGGGGGTAACACACTGTTATGGGGACATCTGGAGGTGACACACTGTTATGGGGACATCTGGAGGTGACACACTGTAATGGGGACATCTGGGGGTGACACACTGTTATGGGGACATCTGGGGGTGACACACTGTTATGGGGACATCTGGGGGTGACACACTGTTATGGGGTCATCTGGGGGTAACACACTGTTATGGGGACATCTGGGGGTGACACACTGTTATGGGGACATCTGGAGGTGACACACTGTTATGGGGACATCTGGGGGTGACACACTGTTATGGGGACATCTGGGGGTGACACACTGTTATGGGGACATCTGGGGGTGACACACTGTTATAGGGACATCTGGAGGTGACACACTGTTATGGGGACATCTGGGGGTGACACACTGTTATGGGGACATCTGGAGGTGACACACTGTTATGGGGACATCTGGGGGTGACACAATGTTACGGGGACATCTGGGGGTGACACACTGTTATGGGGACATCTGGGGGTGACACAATGTTACGGGGACATCTGGGGGTGACACACTGTTATGGGGACATCTGGGGGTGACACACTGTTATGGGGACATCTGGGGGTGACACACTGTTATGGGGACATCTGGAGGTGACACACTGTTATGGGGACATCTGGGGGTGACACAGTGTTATGGGGACATCTGGGGGTGACACACTGTTATGGGGACATCTGGGGGTGACACTGTTATGGGGACATCTGGGGGTGACACACTGTTATGGGGACATCTGGGGGTGACACACTGTTATGGGGACATCTGGGGGTGACACACTGTTATGGGGACATCTGGGGGTGACACACTGTTATGGGGACATCTGGGGGTGACACACTGTTATGGGGACATCTGGGGGTGACACACTGTTACAGGGACATCTGGGGGTGACACACTGTTATGGGGTCATCTGGGGGTGATACACTGTTATGGGGACATTTGGGGGTGACACACTGTTATGGGGACATCTGGGGGTCACACACTGTTATGGGGACATCTGGGGGTGACACTGTTATGGGGACATCTGGGGGTGATACACTGTTATGGGGACATTTGGGGGTCACACACTGTTATGGGGACATCTGGGGGTCACACACTGTTATGGGGACATCTGGGGGTCACACACTGTTATGGGGACATCTGGGGGTGACACTGTTATGGGGACATCTGGGGGTGACACACTGTTATGGGGACATCTGGGGGTCACACACTGTTATGGGGACATCTGGGGGTCACACACTGTTATGGGGACATCTGGGGGTGACACACTGTTATGGGGACATCTGGGGGTCACACACTGTTATGGGGACATCTGGGGGTCACACACTGTTATGGGGACATCTGGGGGTGACACACTGTTATGGGGACATCTGGGGGTGACACACTGTTATGGGGTCTCAGTAGCTGACACACTGTTACGGGGACATCTGGAGGTGACACACTGTTATGGGGACATCTGGGGGTGACACACTGTTATGGGGTCATCTGGGGGTCACACACTTTTATGGGGACATCTGGGGGTGACACACTGTTATGGGGTCATCTGGGGGTCACACACTTTTATGGGGACATCTGGGGGTGACACATTGTTATGGGGACATCTGGGGGTGACACAATGTTACGGGGACATCTGGGGGTGACACACTGTTATGGGGACATCTGGGGGTGACACACTGTTATGGGGTCTCAGTAGCTGACACAATGTTACGGGGACATCTGGAGGTGACACATTTTTATGGGACATCTGGGGGTCACACACTGTTATGGGGACATCTGGGGGTGACACACTGTTATGGGGACATCTGGGGGTGACACACTGTTATGGGGACATCTGGGCGTGACACATTTTTATGGGACATCTGGGGGTGACACACTGTTATGGGGACATCTGGAGGTGACACACTGTTATGGGGGCATCTGGGGGTGACACACTGTTATGGGGACATCTGGGGGTGACACACTGTTATGGGGACATCTGGGGGTGACATACTGTTATGGGGACATCTGGGGGTGACACACTGTTATGGGGACATCTGGGGGTGACACACTGTTATGGGGACATCTGGGGGTGACACACTGTTATGGGGACATCTGGGGGTGACACAATGTTGTGGGGACATCTGGGGGTGACACACTGTTATGGGGACATCTGGGGGTGACACACTGTTATGGGGACATCTGGGGGTGACACACTGTTATGGGGACATCTGGGGGTGACACACTGTTATGGGGACATCTGGGGGTGACACATTTTTATGGGACATCTGGGGGTCACACACTGTTATGGGGGCATCTGGGGGTGACACACTGTTATGGGGACATCTGGGGGTGACACACTGTTATGGGGACATCTGGGGGTGACATACTGTTATGGGGACATCTGGGGGTGACACACTGTTATGGGGACATCTGGGGGTGACACACTGTTATGGGGACATCTGGGGGTGACACAATGTTATGGGGACATCTGGGGGTGACACACTGTTATGGGGACATCTGGGGGTCACACACTGTTATGGGGACATCTGGAGGTGACACATTTTTATGGGACATCTGGGGGTCACACACTGTTATGGGGACATCTGGGGGTGACACACTGTTATGGGGACATCTGGGGGTGACACACTGTTATGGGGACATCTGGGGGTGACACACTGTTATGGAGACATCTGGGGTGACACACTGTTATGGGGACATCTGGAGGTGACACACTGTTATGGGGACATCTGGGGGTGACACACTGTTATGGAGACATCTGGGGTGACACACTGTTATGGGGACATCTGGAGGTGACACACTGTTATGGGGACATCTGGGGGTGACACACTGTTATGGAGACATCTGGGGTGACACACTGTTATGGGGACATCTGGGGGTGACACACTGTTATGGGGACATCTGGGGGTGACACACTGTTATGGAGACATCTGGGGTGACACACTGTTATGGGGACATCTGGGGGTGACACACTGTTATGCGGACAGCTGGGGGGTGACACACTGTTATGGGGACATCTGGGGGTGACACACTGTTATGGGGACATCTGGGGGTGACACACTGTTATGGGGACATCTGGGGGTGACACACTGTTATGGGGACATCTGGGGGGTGACACACTTTTATGGGGACATCTGGGGGTGACACACTGTTATGGGGACATCTGGGGGTGATACTGTTATGGGGACATCTGGGGGTGACACACTGTTATGGGGACATCTGGGGGTGACGCCCTTCTTTAGGGGGATCAGTGGGTGACACATATGGGGGATCGGTGTAATACTATAAGCAGACATCCTGATGCAGGTGACATATTGTGCTGTGACCTCTGAGGTTACATAGTGACAGCTGTAGGATTGGCGCGCCATCTATTTGCTGTACTTTATGAGCGTCTGCTGGCGCGGTGACTGTCTAGACTTCCTGAAGATCAGCCAGACCAAATATTGTCCTTCTTACAGGTGGGGACTGTTCTTCTTCACGAAACAATGAACAATTCAGCAGAGACAGACCGGTTATAAGATGGCCGCCTACAGGGCCAGACATGTGACACATTGGATAGTCTTCAGTTATGGTGACTCTAACTTGATCCGCTCTCCCAATCTGGATGGTCCTTCTTTCCAACCACTTGTTCTCCTCCTCCCTCCATCCCTTCCCTCTGTTTTCGTTCTCTGGGTCTGCATGGACCTGCGGAAACCTGTGGACTCCATAGACTATAATAGGGACTGCTGTGTTTCCGCCCAGTTTCTGTGAACCGAGCATTAGACTCATTGCTGTAAGTAGGAGAGAAGACTTTCCCATCTGGTCCCAACTCACAGAAGATCCTAGTGGAGCACAAGTTGCTGAGAACGTCACTGTTGTCTCTGATAGGAAGGGTCAGATAACATCTTGTATGATGCAATGGCCAATGTTCTGCTGGGACATCTTGGGTTCTGGCATTTATGTGGCACTTACCACCTATATGTGACTATTGTACAGACCAAGTATAGTCCTTCATGGCAGCAGTAAGGCCAATTGAGATGGTCTCTTTCAGTAAGATGATGTCCCTGCCACCCTAATATGTTCAGAAATTGTCTGAAGAACCTGAATAAAAGCTGACGATATTGGTCACCAAAATTTCCAGGCTGAGCATCTGTGTTGAGCTGGAGAATACAAGTCCAGTCCATGTAAGCGTCCGGCCTTGTGTGCTCCAAAGACTGAAGCTTCATCCAATCACCAGAGATGCTATCTACTAGAAGATTGTTCTGTGTCATTGGTATCATCTGACCTTCCAGATGTTGTACCTGACGAGTGTCATCATAGCGTATCCAGGAATGATGTGCAGAAGTCAAACCTCTTCCCATTGGTGAAGGCCCCATAGACCATTCCATGTTAGATTGTCCATTAGATGCCACTTACCATGGAAGGACCAAGCAATAGACCCCAGAAATTGTTACTGGACTTCATAAAGCTCATTCCTTAAACCATTGCTTGGCCACTTTATCAAGTCCAGAGGTTTCTAGAAATGAGTCAACTGGATCCTCTGGTCTTCAACTTGGCAAAGTCTTGGTCTTTCCCATCTCCAGAGCCCAAATGCAGATCACCTTCACATACAATAGAGCACAAGTCAGAAGACAGCTGTGTGGTGATCTAAGATCCAACCCTTTGTCCTAGCCGAGGAAGAAGGGAAGAAACCATTCAAAACCAGGTCTATAGATGGGGACATCTAGGGGTGACACACTGTTATGGGGACATCTGGGGGTGACACACTGTTATGGGGACATCTAGGGGTGACACACTGTTATGGGGACATCTGGAGGTGACACACTGTTATGGGGACATCTGGGGGTGACACACTGTTATGGGGACATCTGGGGGTGACACACTGTTATGGGGACATCTGGGGGTGACACAATGTTACGGGGACATCTGGGGGTGACACACTGTTATGGGGTCATATGGGGGTCACACACTGTTATGGGGACATCTGGGGGTGACACAATGTTACGGGGACATCTGGGGGTGACACACTGTTATTGGGACATCTGGGGGTGACACACTGTTATGGGGACATCTGGGGGTGACACACTGTTATGGGGACATCTGGGGGTGACACACTGTTATTGGGACATCTGGGGGTGACACACTGTTATGGGGACATCTGGGGGTGACACACTGTTATGGAGACATCTGGGGGTCACACACTGTTATGGGGACATCTGGGGGTGACACAATGTTACGGGGACATCTGGGGGTGACACACTGTTATGGGGACATCTGGGGGTGACACACTGTTATGGGGACATCTGGGGGTGACACATTGTTATGGGACATCTGGGGGTAACACAGTGTTATGGGGACATCTGGGGGTGACACACTGTTATGGGGACATCTGGAGGTGACACACTGTTATGGGGACATCTGGTGGTGACACACTGTTATGGAGACATCTGGGGGTGACACATTGTTATGGGGACATTTGGGGGTGACACACTGTTATGGGGACATCTGGGGGTGACACACTGTTATGGGGTCTCAGTAGCTGACACACTGTTATGGGGACATCTGGGGGTGACACACTGTTATGGGGACATCTGGAGGTGACACACTGTTATGGGGACATCTGGGGGTGACATACTGTTATGGGGACATCTGGGGGTGACACACTGCTATGGGGACATCTGGGGGTGACACACTGTTATGGGGACATCTGGGGGTGACACATTGTTATGGGGACATCTGGGGGTGACACACTGTTATGGGGACATCTGGGGGTGACACACTGTTATGGGGTCTCAGTAGCTGACACACTGTTATGGGGACATCTGGGGGTGACACACTGTTATGGGGACATCTGGAGGTGACACACTGTTATGGGGACATCTGGGGGTGACACACTGTTATGGGGACATCTGGGGGTGACACACTGTTATGGGGACATCTGGGGGTGACATACTGTTATGGAGACATCTGGGGTGACACACTGTTATGGGGACATCTGGGGGTGACACACTGTTATGGAGACATCTGGGGTGACACACTGTTATGGGGACATCTGGGGGTGACATACTGTTATGGGGACATCTGGGGGTGACACACTGATATGGGGACATCTGGGGTGACACACTGTTATGGGGACATCTGGGGGTGACACACTGTTATGGGAACATCTGGAGGTGACACACTGTTATGGGGACATCCTGAGGTGACACACTGTTATGGGGACATCTGGGGTGACACACTGTTATGGGGACATCTGGGGGTGACACACTGTTATGGGACATCTGGGGGTCACACACTGTTATGGGACATCTGGGGGTCACACACTGTTATGGGGACATCTGGAGGTGACACACTGTTATGGGGACATCTGGGGGTGACACACTGTTATGGGGACATCCTGAGGTGACACACTGTTATGGGGACATCTAGGGGTGACACACTGTTATGGGGACATCTAGGGGTGACACACTGTTATGGGGACATCTGGAGGTGACACACTGTTATGGGGACATCTGGAGGTGACACACTGTTATGGGGACATCTAGGGGTGACACACTGTTATGGGGACATCTGGGGGTGACACACTGTTATGAGGACATCTGGGGGTGACACTCTGTTATGGGGACATCTGGAGGTGACACACTGCTATGGGGACATCTGGAGGTGACACACTGTTATGGGGACATCTGGAGGTGACACACTGTTATGGGGACATCTGGGGGTGACACACTGTTATGGGGACATCTGGGGGTCACACACTGTTATGGGGACATCTGGAGGTGACACACTGTTATGGGGACATCTGGGGGTCACACACTGTTATGGGGACATCCTGAGGTGACACACTGTTATGGGGACATCTAGGGGTGACACACTGTTATGGGGACATCTGGGGGTGACACACTGTTATGAGGACATCTGGGGGTGACACACTGTTATGGGGACATCCTGAGGTGACACACTGTTATGGGGACATCCTGAGGTGACACACTGTTATGGGGACATCTAGGGGTGACACACTGTTATGGGGACATCTGGGGGTGACACACTGTTATGAGGACATCTGGGGGTGACACACTGTTATGGGGACATCTGGAGGTGACACACTGTTATGGGGACATCTGGGGGTGACACACTGTTATGGGGACATCTGGGGGTGACACACTGTTATGGGGACATCTGGAGGTGACACACTGTTATGGGGACATCTGGGGGTGACACACTGTTATGGGGACATCTGGGGGTGACACACTGTTATGGGGTCTCAGTAGCTGACACACTGTTACGGGGACATCTGGGTGTGACACACTGTTATGGGGACATCTGGGAGTGACACACTGTTATGGGGACATCTGGAGGTGACACACTGTTATGGGGACAGCTGGGGGGTGACACACTGTTATGGGGACATCTGGGGGTGACACACTGTTATGGGGACATCTGGGGGTGACACACTGTTATAGGGACATCTGGGGGTGACACACTGTTATGGGGACATCTGGGGGTGACACACTGTTATGGGGACATCTGGGGGTCACACACTGTTATGGGGACATCTGGGGGTGACACAATGTTACGGGGACATCTGGGGGTGACACACTGTTATGGGGTCATCTGGGGGTGACACACTGTTATGGGGACATCTGGAGGTGACACACTGTTATGGGGACATCTGGGGGTGACACACTGTTATGGGGACATCTGGAGGTGACACACTGTTATGGGGACATCTGGGGGTGACACAATGTTACGGGGACATCTGGGGGTGACACACTGTTATGGGGTCATCTGGGGGTGACACACTGTTATGGGGACATCTGGAGGTCACACACTGTTATGGGGACATCTGGGGGTGACACACTGTTATGGGGACATCTGGGGGTGACACACTGTTATGGGGACATCTGGGGGTCACACACTGTTATGGGGACATCTGGGGGTGACACACTGTTATGGGGACATCTGGGAGTGACACACTGTTATGGGGACATCTGGAGGTCACACACTGTTATGGGGACATCTGGGAGTGACACACTATTATGGGACATCTGGGGGTCACACACTGTTATGGGACATCTGGGGGTGACACACTGTTATGGAGACATCTGGGGGTGACACACTGTTATGGAGACATCTGGGGGTGACACACTGTTATGGGGACATCTGATGGTGACACACTGTTATGGGGACATCTGGAGGTGACACACTGTTATGGGGACATCTGGGGGTGACACACTGTTATGGGGACATCTGGGGGTGACACACTGTTATGAGGACATCTGGGGGTGACACACTGTTATGGGGACATCTGGGGGTGACACACTGTTATGAGGACATCTGGGGGTGACACACTGTTATGGGGACATCTGGGGGTGACACACTGTTATGGGGACATCTGGGGGTGACACACTGTTATGGGGACATCTGGGGGTGACACACTGTTATGAGGACATCTGGGGGTAACACACTGTTATGGGGACATCTGGAGGTGACACACTGTTATGGGGACATCTGGAGGTGACACACTGTAATGGGGACATCTGGGGGTGACACACTGTTATGGGGACATCTGGGGGTGACACACTGTTATGGGGACATCTGGGGGTGACACACTGTTATGGGGTCATCTGGGGGTCACACACTGTTATGGGGACATCTGGGGGTGACACACTGTTATGGGGACATCTGGAGGTGACACACTGTTATGGGGACATCTGGGGGTGACACACTGTTATGGGGACATCTGGGGGTGACACACTGTTATGGGGACATCTGGGGGTGACACACTGTTATAGGGACATCTGGAGGTGACACACTGTTATGGGGACATCTGGGGGTGACACACTGTTATGGGGACATCTGGAGGTGACACACTGTTATGGGGACATCTGGGGGTGACACAATGTTACGGGGACATCTGGGGGTGACACACTGTTATGGGGACATCTGGGGGTGACACAATGTTACGGGGACATCTGGGGGTGACACACTGTTATGGGGACATCTGGGGGTGACACACTGTTATGGGGACATCTGGGGGTGACACACTGTTATGGGGACATCTGGAGGTGACACACTGTTATGGGGACATCTGGGGGTGACACAGTGTTATGGGGACATCTGGGGGTGACACACTGTTATGGGGACATCTGGGGGTGACACTGTTATGGGGACATCTGGGGGTGACACACTGTTATGGGGACATCTGGGGGTGACACACTGTTATGGGGACATCTGGGGGTGACACACTGTTATGGGGACATCTGGGGGTGACACACTGTTATGGGGACATCTGGGGGTGACACACTGTTATGGGGACATCTGGGGGTGACACACTGTTACAGGGACATCTGGGGGTGACACACTGTTATGGGGTCATCTGGGGGTGATACACTGTTATGGGGACATTTGGGGGTGACACACTGTTATGGGGACATCTGGGGGTCACACACTGTTATGGGGACATCTGGGGGTGACACTGTTATGGGGACATCTGGGGGTGATACACTGTTATGGGGACATTTGGGGGTCACACACTGTTATGGGGACATCTGGGGGTCACACACTGTTATGGGGACATCTGGGGGTCACACACTGTTATGGGGACATCTGGGGGTGAAACTGTTATGGGGACATCTGGGGGTGACACACTGTTATGGGGACATCTGGGGGTCACACACTGTTATGGGGACATCTGGGGGTCACACACTGTTATGGGGACATCTGGGGGTGACACACTGTTATGGGGACATCTGGGGGTCACACACTGTTATGGGGACATCTGGGGGTCACACACTGTTATGGGGACATCTGGGGGTGACACACTGTTATGGGGACATCTGGGGGTGACACACTGTTATGGGGTCTCAGTAGCTGACACACTGTTACGGGGACATCTGGGGGTGACACACTGTTATGGGGACATCTGGGGGTCACACACTGTTATGGGGACATCTGGGGGTGACACACTGTTATGGGGACATCTGGAGGTGACACACTGTTATGGGGACATCTGGGGGTGACACACTGTTATGGGGACATCTGGGGGTGACACACTGTTATGGGGTCTCAGTAGCTGACACACTGTTACGGGGACATCTGGGTGTGACACACTGTTATGGGGACATCTGGAGGTGACACACTGTTATGGGGACATCTGGAGGTGACACACTGTTATGGGGACATCTGGGGGTGACACATTGTTATGGGGACAGCTGGGGGGTGACACACTGTTATGAGGACATCTGGGTGTGACACACTGTTATGGGGACATCTGGAGGTGACACACTGTTATGGGGACATCTGGAGGTGACACACTGTTATGGGGACATCTGGTGGTGACACACTGTTATGGGGACATCTGGGGGTGACACACTGTTATGGGGACATCTGGGGGTGACACATTGTTATGGGGACATCTGGGGGTGACTTCCTTCTTTAGGGGGATCAGTGGGTGACACATATGGGGGATCGGTGTAATATTATAAGCAGACATCCTGATGCAGGTGACTAGAGATGAGCGAACACTAAAATGTTTGAGGTTCGAAATTCGATTCGAACAGCCGCTCACTGTTCGTGTGTTCGAACGGGTTTCGAACCCCATTATAGTCTATGGGGAACAGATACTCGTTAAGGGGGAAATCCAAATCCGTGTCTGGAGGGTCACCAAGTCCACTATGACACCCCAGGAAATGATGCCAACACCTCTGGAATGACTGGGACAGCAGGGGAAGCATGTCTGGGGGCATCTAACACACCAAAGACCCTCTATTACCCCAACATCACAGCCTAACAACTACACACTTTACACACTCAATACCACCTCTCTGACAGTAGGAAAACACCTTGAAACATGTGTATTTGGCACTTGCAGTGAGGAGAGCTTGTCACCAGCAGTGAATTTGGCCCTTGTAGTAAGTTGAGGTTGGCACCAACATTTGTTTTGAAAATCAGGGTGGATTGAGCCTCTAACCAGCAGAGTTTGGGCAAATTCATGGTGGAGGGAGCCTCTAAAAACCCCAGTTTGGACCAATTCATGGTGGAGGGAGCCTCTAAAAACCCCAGTTTGGACCAATTCATGGTGGAGGGAGCCTCTAAAAACCCCAGTTTGGACCAATTCATGGTGGAGGGAGCCTCTAACCAGCCCAGTTTGGACCAATTCATGGTGGAGGGAGCCTCTAACCAGCCCAGTTTGGACCAATTCATGGTGGAGGGAGCCTCTAAACAGCCCAGTTTGGGCAAATTCATGGTGGAGGGAGCCTCTAAAAACCCCAGTTTGGACCAATTCATGGTGGAGGGAGCCTCTAAAAACCCCAGTTTGGACCAATTCATGATGGAGGGAGCCTCTAAAAACCCCAGTTTGGACCAATTCATGGTGGAGGGAGCCTCTAAAAACCCCAGTTTGGACCAATTCATGATGGAGGGAGCCTCTAAAAACCCCAGTTTGGACCAATTCATGGTGGAGGGAGCCTCTAAAAACCCCAGTTTGGACCAATTCATGATGGAGGGAGCCTCTAAACAGCCCAGTTTGGGCAAATTCATGGTGGAGGGAGCCTCTAAAAACCCCCAGTTTGGACCAATTCATGGTGGAGGGAGCCTCTAAACAGCCCAGTTTGGGCAAATTCATGGTGGAGGGAGCCTCTAAAAACCCTCAGTTTGGACCAATTCATGGTGGAGGGAGCCTCTAAAAGCCCCAGTTTGGACCAATTCATGGTGGAGGGAGCCTCTAACCAGCCCAGTTTGGACCAATTCATGGTGGAGGGAGCCTCTAAACAGCCCAGTTTGGGCAAATTCATGGTGGAGGGAGCCTCTAAAAACCCCCAGTTTGGACCAATTCATGGTGGAGGGAGCCTCTAAAAACCCCAGTTTGGACCAATTCATGGTGGACGGAGCCTCTAAACAGCTCAGTTTGGGCAAATTCATGGTGGAGGGAGCCTCTAAACAGCCCAGTTTGGGCAAATTCATGGTGGAGGGAGCCTCTAAAAACCCCAGTTTGGACCAATTCATGGTGGAGGGAGCCTCTAAACAGCCCAGTTTGGACCAATTCATGGTGGAGGGAGCCTCTAAACAGCCCAGTTTGGACCAATTCATGGTGGAAGGAGCCTCTAAACAGCCCAGTTTGGGCAAATTCATGGTGGAGGGAGCCTCTAAAAACCCCCAGTTTGGACCAATTCATGGTGGAGGGAGCCTCTAAACAGCCCAGTTTGGGCAAATTCATGGTGGAGGGAGCCTCTAAACAGCCCAGTTTGGGCAAATTCATGGTGGAGGGAGCCTCTAAAAACCCCAGTTTGGACCAATTCATGGTGGAGGGAGCCTCTAAACAGCCCAGTTTGGGCAAATTCATGGTGGAGGGAGCCTCTAAAAACCCCCAGTTTGGACCAATTCATGGTGGAGGGAGCCTCTAAAAACCCCAGTTTGGACCAATTCATGGTGGAGGGAGCCTCTAAACAGCCCAGTTTGGGCAAATTCATGGTGGAGGGAGCCTCTAAAAACCCCCAGTTTGGACCAATTCATGGTGGAGGGAGCCTCTAAAAACCCCAGTTTGGACCAATTCATGGTGGAGGAAGCCTCTAAAAGCCCCAGTTTGGACCAATTCATGGTGGAGGGAGCCTCTAAACAGCCCAGTTTGGGCAAATGCATGGTGGAGGGAGCCTCTAAACAGCCCAGTTTGGGCAAATTCATGGTGGAGGGAGCCTCTAAAAACCCCCAGTTTGGACCAATTCATGGTGGAGGGAGCCTCTAACCAGCCCAGTTTGGACCAATTCATGGTGGAGGGAGCTTCTAAACAGCCCAGTTTGGGCAAATTCATGGTGGAGGGAGCCTCTAAACAGCCCAGTATGGGCAAATTCATGGTGGAGGGAGCCTCTAAAAACCCTCAGTTTGGACCAATTCATGGTGGAGGGAGCCTCTAAAAGCCCCAGTTTGGACCAATTCATGGTGGAGGGAGCCTCTAAAAACCCCAGTTTGGACCAATTCATGATGGAGGGAGCCTCTAAACAGCCCAGTTTGGGCAAATTCATGGTGGAGGGAGCCTCTAAAAACCCCCAGTTTGGACCAATTCATGGTGGAGGGAGCCTCTAAAAACCCCAGTTTGGACCAATTCATGGTGGAGGGAGCCTCTAAACAGCTCAGTTTGGGCAAATTCATGGTGGAGGGAGCCTCTAAACAGCCCAGTTTGGGCAAATTCATGGTGGAGGGAGCCTCTAAAAACCCCAGTTTGGACCAATTCATGGTGGAGGGAGCCTCTAAAAACCCCAGTTTGGACCAATTCATGGTGGAGGGAGCCTCTAACCAGCAGAGTTGGGGGAAATCATGTTGGAAGGAGCCTAGTATTAGCAGAATTGTGCAACGCTTATGGTGGATGAGTATGAGGATGCGGAGGAATTGGAGAGGTTGAGCACAGACATGGAGTTTCATGTTGGGGTGCTTTACACAGGTGGGCACAAAAATGACGGCTCTACCCAGTGGTGGTTCATTTTTATCAAAGTGAGCCGGTCGGCACTCTCAGCTGACAGACGGGTGCGCTTGTCAGTGATGATGCCACCGGCTGCACTGAACACCCTCTCAGATAGGACGCTGGCGGCAGGACAGGACAGCACCTCCAAGGCATATAGGGCAAGTTCAAGCCACAGGTCCAACTTCGACACCCAATACGTGTAGGGCGCAGAGGGGTCGGAGAGGACAGGGCTGTGGTCGGAAAGGTATTCCCGCAACATGCGTCTATACTTCTCACGCCTGGTGACACTAGGGCCCTCAGTGGCGGTATTTGGCGAGGGGGTGCCATCAAGGTGTCCCAGACCTTAGACAGTGTGCCCCTCGTTTGTGTGGACCGGTGAGAACTTGGTTGCCTACTGGAGGAACTGTCCTCCCTGCCGCCAACGTCACATGCTGGAAACATCTCCATCATATTCTGCACCAATTGCCTGTGGCAAGCATTGATGCGATTGGCCCTCCCCTCTACCGGAATAAAAGACGAGATGTTGTTTTTATACCGGGGGTCAAGGATAGCAAAGATCCAGTACTGGTTGTCCTCCATGATTTTGACAATACGCTTGTCGGTTGTAAAGCACCCCAACATGAACTCAGCCATGTCTGCCACAGTGTTAGTTGGCATGACTCCTCTGGCCCCACCGGAAAGTTCAATCTCCATTTCCTCCTCATCCTCCATGTCTACCCATCCGCGCTGCAACAATGGGACGATTCGAAGTTGCCCGGAAGCCTCCTGTATCACCATCACATCATCGGACAACTCTTCTTCCTCCTCCTCCTCCTCCTCCATTAAACGCAGTGAAGCGGACAGATGTGTGGACCTACTCTCCAGCTGTGACGGATCGGATGCTATCCCTAACTCCTCTGTGTGATCTGAGTTATCCCTGATGTCAATCAGGGATTCTCTCAGAACACACAAGAGCGGGATTGTAAGGCTCACCATCGCATCCTCAGAGCTCACCCTCCTTGTGGACTCCTCAAAGACCCGTAGGATGTCACAAAGGTCTCTCATCCATGGCCACTCATGGATGTGAAACTGAGGCAGCTGACTTTGTGGCACCCTAGGGTTTTGTAGCTGGTATTCCATCAAAGGTCTCTGCTGCTCAACCACTCTATTCAACATCTGAAACGTTGAGTTCCAGCGTGTGGGGACGTCGCACAAAAGCCGGTGTTGTGGCACATGCAGGCGTTGCTGGAGAGATTTTAAGCTAGCAGCGGCTACTGTCGACTTGCGAAAGTGGGCGCACATGCGCCACACTTTCACCAGTAGCTCTGGAACATTGGGGTAGCTCTTTAGGAAACGTTGCACCACTAGGTTGAAGACGTGGGCCAGGCATGGAACATGTTGGAGTCCGGCAAGCTCCAGAGCTGCTACCAGGTTCCGGCCGTTATCACAAACGACCATGCCTGGGCCCAGGTGCAGCGGCTCAAACCATATTGCCGTCTCATCGAGGAGGGCATCCCTCACCTCGGAGGCAGTGTGCTGTCTGTCCCCCAAGCTGATCAGCTTCAGCACAGCCTGCTGACGTCTACCAACGCCAGTGCTGCAACGTTTCCAACTCGTAGCTGGGGTCAATCTAACAGCGGAGGAGGAGGCGGAGGAGGAGGCGGTGGCGGAGGAGGAGGCGGTAGAGGAGGAGGAGGAGGGGGGTGTTCTTCTCGTGTCCCTGCCAGGAATGTTAGGCGGGGAGACGAGGTACACCGGGCCAGTTTGGGAAGCAGTCCCAGCCTCAACTACATTCACCCAGTGTGCCGTCAGTGAAATGTAGCGTCCCTGTCCGCATGCACTTGTCCACGCGTCGGTGGTCAAGTGGACCTTTGTGCAAAGCGCGGAACTAAGGGCCCGCCTGATGTTGAGTGACACGTGCTGGTGCAAGGCGGGGACGGCACACCGGGAGAAGTAGTGACGGCTAGGGACGGCATAGCGAGGTGCCGCAGTTGCCATCAGGTCCAGGAAGGCGGGAGTTTCAACAAGCCGGAACGCCAACATCTCCTGGGCCAGCAGTTTAGCGATGTTGGCGTTCAAGGCTTGCGCGTGTGGGTGCTTAGCAGTGTATTTCTGCCGCCGCTCCAATGTCTGAGAGATGGTGGGTTGTTGTAAAGAAGCGCCTGATGGTGCCTTTGATGGTGCAGGAGAAGGAGATAAGACAGGACCAGGGGAGGATGAGGTAGAAGTCAACAAAGTGGCGGAGGCAGATGAAGTGGTGTCCTGGCTCGTCCTCTGGAGTGCATCGCCAGCACAGTCAGCAGTGGCAGTGGCAGAGGCAGAGGCAGTGGCAGAGGCAGTGGCAGTAGCGTGAACGGCAGGCGGCCTTTGTCCTGCCGTTGCTGCCTGCCACTGATTCCAGTGCTTGGATTCCAAATGACGGCGCATTGAAGTGGTGGACAGGTTGCTCTTCTCAGAGCCCCTAATCAATTTTGAGAGGCAAATTGTGCAGACAACACTATATCTGTCCTCGGCGCATTCCTTGAAAAAACTCCACACCTTCGAGAAACGTGCCCTCGAGGTGGGAGTTTTTCGGGGCTGGGTACGAACTGGAACATCTTGGGAGATTCCGGGTGTGGCCTGGCTTCGCCTAAGCTGCTGACCTCTGCCTCTGCCTCTAGCTACCCTTTTTGGTGCTGCACCTGCCTCAACATCCACACTACTTTCCCCGCTTGACATCCCCCCTGTCCAGGTCGGGTCAGTGTCCTCATCATCCACCACTTCCTCTTCCAACTCCTGTCTCATCTCCTCCTCCCGCACAATGCGCCGGTCAACTGGATGCCCTGACGGCAACTGCGTCACATCATCGTCGATGAGGGTGGGTTGCTGGTCATCCACCACCAAATCGAACGGAGATGGAGGAGACTCTAGTGTTTGAGCATCTGGACACAGATGCTCCTCTGTTAGGTTCGTGGAATCGTGACGTGGAGAGGCAGGTTGAGGGACAATGAAAGGAGCGGAGAACAGCTCTGGGGAGCAGGGACAGTTGGGGTTATTGTTCTGTGAAGCTTCGGAATTTTGGGAGGAAGGAAGACAAGACTGTTGGGTAATAGGAGGAGAGGAGGCAGAGTCTGACTGGCTGCTGGACAATGTGCTGTAAGCGTTCTCTGACAGCCATTGCAAGACCTGTTCCTGGTTCTCGGGCCTACTAAGGTTTGTACCCTGCAGTTTAGTTAATGTGGCAAGCAACCCTGGCACTGTGGAGTGGCGCAATGCTTGCTGCCCCACAGGAGTAGGCACGGGACGCCCTGTGGCTTCACTGCTACCTTGCTCCCCAGAACCATTCCCCCGACCTCGCCCACGGCCTCGTCCACGTCCCTTTCCGGGAGCCTTGTGCATTTTGAATTCCCAGTTAGAAATTGGCACTATATGGCAGTAGCAAAAATTGTGGGTGCACGTAACCCCAATATATTCTTTGAATTCCCAGTCAGACAATGGCACTGTATACCAGTAGTAAAAATTGTGGGTGCACGTAACCCCAATATATTCTTTGAATTCCCAGTCAGACAATGGCACTGTATACCAGTAGCAAAAATAGTGGGTGTATATAGCCCCAATTCTATTGCTAGGGGACTTGCAGGGTATTTCTGGGGTGAAGGTGGGGGGGCACACCGTTGGAACGGGTATCGGGGGTATATATCGGGTATACGGGAATACACTGACAGTGTATTCCATTCAGGATCCTGGGAAAGCTGGGTTGCGGCGATTGAGCCCGTCAGTGCCACGTTACACTGACAAGCTTCTCCCTGGAATTTAGCTCTTATAAGAGCTGTTGGTTGTCTTCTCCTTCCTATCCTAGCCTGTCCCTGCCTATCCAGAATCTAAGCCCTAGCTAGCTGGACGGAAACCTCCGTCCCCGGTGAATTGCAAGCTCAGAATGACGCGAACCTGGGCGGCGCTGTTCTTTTAAATTAGAGGTCACATGTTTTCGGCAGCCAATGGGTTTTGCCTACTTTTCTCAACGTCACCGGTGTCGTAGTTCCTGTCCCACCTACCCTGCGCTGTTATTGGAGCAAAAAAGGCGCCAGGGAAGGTGGGAGGGGAATCGAGTAATGGCGCACTTTACCACGCGGTGTTCGATTCGATTCGAACATGCCGAACAGCCTAATATCCGATCGAACATGAGTTCCATAGAACACTGTTCGCTCATCTCTAATAATATATGGAGTCACTGCATAATATAATATAATATATGGGGGTCTCTGTATAAAATAATATATGGGGGTCACTGTATAATATAATATATGGGATTCACTGTATAATATAATATTTGGGGGGTCACTGTATAATATAATATATGGGGGTCTCTGTATAATATAATATATGGCGTTAACTGTTTAATATAGTATATGGGGTCACTGTATAATATAATATATGGGGGTGACTGTATAATATAATATATGGGGTCACTGTATAATATAATATATGGGGGGGGGGTCATTGTATAATATAATATATGAGGGGTCACTGTATAATATAATGTAATATAATATATGGGGGTCTCTGTGTAATATAATATAATATATGGGAGTCACTGTTTAATATAATATATGGGGGTCACTGTATAATATAATATATGGGGGTCACTGTATATTATAATATATAGGGGTCACTGTATAATATAATATATGGGGGGGTCACTGTATAATATAATATATGGGGTCACTGTATAATATAATATATGGAAGTCACTGTATAATATAATATATGGGGTCACTGTTTAATATATTATATGGGGGTCACTGTATAATATAATATATGGGGGGTCACTGTATAATATAATATATGGGGTCACTGTATAATATAATATATGGGGGTCACTGCATTATATAATATATGGGGGTCACTGTATAATATAATATATGGGGGGTCACTGTATAATATATATGGGGGTCATTGTATAATATACTATATGGGAGTCACTGTATAATATAATATTTGGGGGTCGCTGTATAATATAATATATGGGGGTCACTGTATAATATAATATATGGGGGGTCACTGTATAATATAATATATGGGGGGTCACTGTATAAAATAATATAATATAGGGGGGTCTCTGTATAATATAATATATGGGAGTCACTGTATAATATAATATATGGAAGGTCGCTGTATGATATAATATATGCGGGGGTCACTGTATAATATAATATATGGGGGGTCACTGTATAATATAATATATGGGGGTCACTGTATAATATAATATATGGGGGGGTCATTGTATAATATAATATATGGGGGGTCACTGTATAATATAATATATGGGGGTCACTGTATAATATAATATATGGTGGTCACTGTATAATATAATATATGGGGGTCACTGCATAATATAATTTACAGGGGTCACTGTATAATATAATATATGGGGGTCACTGTATAATATAATATATGGGGGTCACTGTGTAATAAAATGTAAGGGGGTCACTGTATAATATAATATATGGGGGAGTCACTGTATAATATAATATATGGGGTCACTGTATAATATAATATATGGGGGGGGGTCATTGTATAATATAATATATGAGGGGTCACTGTATAATATAATGTAATATAATATATGGGGGTCTCTGTGTAATATAATATAATATATGGGAGTCACTGTTTAATATAATATATGGGGGTCACTGTATAATATAATATATGGGGGTCACTGTATATTATAATATATAGGGGTCACTGTATAATATAATATATGGGGGGGTCACTGTATAATATAATATATGGGGTCACTGTATAATATAATATATGGAAGTCACTGTATAATATAATATATGGGGTCACTGTTTAATATATTATATGGGGGTCACTGTATAATATAATATATGGGGGGTCACTGTATAATATAATATATGGGGTCACTGTATAATATAATATATGGGGGTCACTGCATTATATAATATATGGGGGTCACTGTATAATATAATATATGGGGGGTCACTGTATAATATATATGGGGGTCATTGTATAATATACTATATGGGAGTCACTGTATAATATATATGTGGGGCACTGTATAATATAATATATGGGGGTCAGTGTATAATATAATATATGGGGCTCACTGTATAATATAATATATGGGAGTCACTGTATAATATAATATATGGGGGTCACTGTATAATATAATATTTGGGGGTCGCTGTATAATATAATATATGGGGGTCACTGTATAATATAATATATGGGGGGTCACTGTATAATATAATATATGGGGGGTCACTGTATAAAATAATATAATATAGGGGGGTCTCTGTATAATATAATTTATGGGAGTCACTGTATAATATAATATATGGAAGGTCGCTGTATGATATAATATATGCGGGGGTCACTGTATAATATAATATATGGGGGGTCACTGTATAATATAATATATGGGGGTCACTGTATAATATAATATATGGGGGGGTCATTGTATAATATAATATATGGGGGGTCACTGTATAATATAATATATGGGGGTCACTGTATAATATAATATATGGTGGTCACTGTATAATATAATATATGGGGGTCACTGCATAATATAATTTACAGGGGTCACTGTATAATATAATATATGGGGGTCACTGTATAATATAATATATGGGGGTCACTGTGTAATAAAATGTATGGGGGTCACTGTATAATATAATATATGGGGGAGTCACTGTATAATATAATATATGGGGGGGTCACTGTATAATTTAATATATGGGGGTCACTGTATAATATAATATATTGGGGTCACTGTATTATATAATATATGGGGGGTCACTGTATAATATAATATATGGGGGTCACTGTATAATATAATATATGGGGGTCACTGTATAATATAATATATGGGGGTCACTGTATAATATAATATATGGGGTCAATGTAAAATATTATATATGGGGGTCACTGTAAAATTTAATATATGAGGGTCACTGTATAATATAATATATGGGGATCACTGTATAATATAATATATGGGGGTCACTGTATAATATAATATATGGGGGGTCACAGTATAATATAATATATGGGGGTCACTGTATAATATAATATATGGTGGTCACTGTATAATTAATGGGGGGCACTGTATAATATAATATATAGGTAACTGTATAATATAATATATGGGTGTCACTGTATAATATAATATATATCGGGGTCACTGTATAATATAATATATGGGGGGTCACTGTATAATATATGGGGGTCACTGTATAATATAATATATGGGGGGGTCACTGTATTATATATGGGAGTCACTGTATAATATAATAAATGGGGTCACTGTATAATATAATATATGGGGGTCACTGCATAATATAATATATGGGGGTCACTGTATAATCTAATATATGGGGGCTACTGTATAATATATATAGGAGGCACTGTATAATCTAATATATGGGGGTCACTGTATAATCTAATATATGGGGGTAACTGTATAATATAATATATGGGAGTCACTGTATAATATAATATATGGGGGTCACTGTATAATATAATATATGGGGGGGGTCACTATATAATATAATATATGGGGGGTCACTGTATAATATAATATATGGGGGGTCACTGTATAATATAATATATGGGGGTCACTGTATAATATAATATATGGGGTCACTGCATAATATAATATATGGGGTCACTGTATAATATAATATATGGGGGTCACTGTATAATATAATATAATATATGAGGGTCTCTGTATAAAATAATATATGGGGGTCACTGTATAATATAATATATGGGATTCACTGTATAATGTAATATTTGGGGGGTCACTGTATAATATAATATATGGGGGTCACTGTTGAATATATGGGGTCTCTGTATAATATAATATATGGCGTTAACTGTTTAATATAGTATATGGGGTCACTGTATAATATAATATATGGGGGTGACTGTATAATATAATATATGGGGTCACTGTATAATATAATATATGGGGGGGGGGGTCATTGTATAATATAATATATGAGGGGTCACTGTATAATATAATGTAATATAATATATAGGGGTCTCTGTGTAATATAATATATGGGAGTCACTGTTTAATATAATATATGGGGGTCACTGTATAATATAATATATGGGGGTCACTGTATATTATAATATATAGGGGTCACTGTATAATATAATATATGGGGGGGTCACTGTATAATATAATATATGGGGTCACTGTATAATATAATATATGGAAGTCACTGTATAATATAATATATGGGGTCACTGTTTAATATATTATATGGGGGTCACTGTATAATATAATATATGGGGGGTCACTGTATAATATAATATATGGGGTCACTGTATAATATAATATATGGGGGTCACTGCATTATATAATATATGGGGGTCACTGTATAATATAATATATGGGGGGTCACTGTATAATATATATGGGGGTCATTGTATAATATACTATATGGGAGTCACTGTATAATATATATGTGGGGCACTGTATAATATAATATATGGGGGTCAGTGTATAATATAATATATGGGGCTCACTGTATAATATAATATATAGGAGTCACTGTATAATATAATATATGGGGGTCACTGTATAATATAATATTTGGGGGTCGCTGTATAATATAATATATGGGGGTCACTGTATAATATAATATATGGGGGGTCACTGTATAAAATAATATATGGGGGGTCACTGTATAAAATAATATAATATAGGGGGGTCTCTGTATAATATAATATATGGGAGTCACTGTATAATATAATATATGGAAGGTCGCTGTATGATATAATATATGCGGGGGTCAATGTATAATATAATATATGGGGGGTCACTGTATAATATAATATATGGGGGTCACTGTATAATATAATATATGGGGGGGTCATTGTATAATATAATATATGGGGGGTCACTGTATAATATAATATATGGGGGTCACTGTATAATATAATATATGGTGGTCACTGTATAATATAATATATGGGGGTCACTGCATAATATAATTTACAGGGGTCACTGTATAATATAATATATGGGGGTCACTGTATAATATAATATATGGGGGTCACTGTGTAATAAAATGTATGGGGGTCACTGTATAATATAATATATGGGGGAGTCACTGTATAATATAATATATGGGGGGGTCACTGTATAATTTAATATATGGGGGTCACTGTATAATATAATATATTGGGGTCACTGTATTATATAATATATGGGGGGGTCACTGTATAATATAATATATGGGGGTCACTGTATAATATAATATATGGGGGTCACTGTATAATATAATATATGGGGGTCACTGTATAATATAATATATGGGGTCAATGTAAAATATTATATATGGGGGTCACTGTAAAATTTAATATATGAGGGTCACTGTATAATATAATATATGGGGATCACTGTATAATATAATATATGGGGGTCACTGTATAATATAATATATGGGGGGTCACAGTATAATATAATATATGGTGGTCACTGTATAATATAATATATGGTGGTCACTGTATAATTAATGGGGGGCACTGTATAATATAATATAAAGGTAACTGTATAATATAATATATGGGTGTCACTGTATAATATAATATATATCGGGGTCAATGTATAATATAATATATGTGGGGTCACTGTATAATATATGGGGGTCACTGTATAATATAATATATGGGGGGGTCACTGTATTATATATGGGGGTCACTGTATAATATAATAAATGGGGTCACTGTATAATATAATATATGGGGGTCACTGCATAATATAATATATGGGGGTCACTGTATAATCTAATATATGGGGGCTACTGTATAATATATATAGGAGGCACTGTATAATCTAATATATGGGGGTCACTGTATAATATAATATATGGGGGTAACTGTATAATATAATATATGGGAGTCACTGTATAATATAATATATGGGGGTCACTGTATAGTATAATATATGGGGGGGTCACTATATAATATAATATATGGGGGGGTCACTGTATAATATAATATATGGGGGGTCACTGTATAATATAATATATGGGGGTCACTGTATAATATAATATATGGGGTCACTGCATAATATAATATATGGGGTCACTGTATAATATAATATATGGGGGTCACTGTATAATATAATATAATATATGAGGGTCTCTGTATAAAATAATATATGGGGGTCACTGTATAATATAATATATGGGATTCACTGTATAATGTAATATTTGGGGGGTCACTGTATAATATAATATATGGGGGTCACTGTTGAATATATGGGGTCTCTGTATAATATAATATATGGCGTTAACTGTTTAATATAGTATATGGGGTCACTGTATAATATAATATATGGGGGTGACTGTATAATATAATATATGGGGTCACTGTATAATATAATATATGGGGGGGGTCATTGTATAATATAATATATGAGGGGTCACTGTATAATATAATGTAATATAATATATGGGGGTCTCTGTGTAATATAATATATGGGAGTCACTGTTTAATATAATATATGGGGGTCACTGTATAATATAATATATGGAGGTCACTGTATATTATAATATATAGGGGTCACTGTATAATATAATATATGGGGGGGTCACTGTATAATATAATATATGGGGTCACTGTATAATATAATATATGGAAGTCACTGTATAATATAATATATGGGGTCACTGTTTAATATATTATATGGGGGTCACTGTATAATATAATATATGGGGGGTCACTGTATAATATAATATATGGGGTCACTGTATAATATAATATATGGGGGTCACTGCATTATATAATATATGGGGGTCACTGTATAATATAATATATGGGGGGTCACTGTATAATATATATGGGGGTCATTGTATAATATACTATATGGGAGTCACTGTATAATATATATGTGGGGCACTGTATAATATGATATATGGGGGTCAGTGTATAATATAATATATGGGGCTCACTGTATAATATAATATATGGGAGTCACTGTATAATATAATATATGGGGGTCACTGTATAATATAATATTTGGGGGTCGCTGTATAATATAACATATGGGGGTCACTGTATAATATAATATATGGGGGGTCACTGTATAATATAATATATGGGGGGTCACTGTATAAAATAATATAATATAGGGGGGTCTCTGTATAATATAATATATGGGAGTCACTGTATAATATAATATATGGAAGGTCGCTGTATGATATAATATATGCGGGGGTCACTGTATAATATAATATATGGGGGGTCACTGTATAATATAATATATGGGGGTCACTGTATAATATAATATATGGGGGGGTCATTGTATAATATAATATATGGGGGGTCACTGTATAATATAATATATGGGGGTCACTGTATAATATAATATATGGTGGTCACTGTATAATATAATATATGGGGGTCACTGCATAATATAATTTACAGGGGTCACTGTATAATATAATATATGGGGGTCACTGTATAATATAATATATGGGGGTCACTGTGTAATAAAATGTAAGGGGGTCACTGTATAATATAATATATGGGGGAGTCACTGTATAATATAATATATGGGGGGGTCACTGTATAATTTAATATATGGGGGTCACTGTATAATATAATATATTGGGGTCACTGTATTATATAATATATGGGGGGTCACTTTATAATATAATATATGGGGGTCACTGTATAATATAATATATGGGGGTCACTGTATAATATAATATATGGGGGTCACTGTATAATATAATATATGGGGTCAATGTAAAATATTATATATGGGGGTCACTGTAAAATTTAATATATGAGGGTCACTGTATAATATAATATATGGGGATCACTGTATAATATAATATATGGGGGTCACTGTATAATATAATATATGGGGGGTCACAGTATAATATAATATATGGGGGTCACTGTATAATATAATATATGGTGGTCACTGTATAATTAATGGGGGGCACTGTATAATATAATATATGGGTAACTGTATAATATAATATATGGGGGTCACTGTATAATATAATATATGGGGGGGTCACTGTATTATATATGGGGGTCACTGTATAATATAATAAATGGGGTCACTGTATAATATAATATATGGGGGTCACTGCATAATATAATATATGGGGGTCACTGTATAATCTAATATATGGGGGCTACTGTATAATATATATAGGAGGCACTGTATAATCTAATATATGGGGGTCACTGTATAATATAATATATGGGGGTAACTGTATAATATAATATATGGGAGTCACTGTATAATATAATATATGGGGGTCACTGTATAATATAATATATGGGGGGGTCACTATATAATATATTATATGGGGGGGTCACTGTATAATATAATATATGGGGGGTCACTGTATAATATAATATATGGGGGTCACTGTATAATATAATATATGGGGTCACTGCATAATATAATATATGGGGTCACTGTATAATATAATATATGGGGGTCACTGTATAATATAATATAATATATGAGGGTCTCTGTATAAAATAATATATGGGGGTCACTGTATAATATAATATATGGGATTCACTGTATAATGTAATATTTGGGGGGTCACTGTATAATATAATATATGGGGGTCACTGTTGAATATATGGGGTCTCTGTATAATATAATATATGGCGTTAACTGTTTAATATAGTATATGGGGTCACTGTATAATATAATATATGGGGGTGACTGTATAATATAATATATGGGGTCACTGTATAATATAATATATGGGGGGGGTCATTGTATAATATAATATATGAGGGGTCACTGTATAATATAATGTAATATAATATATGGGGGTCTCTGTGTAATATAATATATGGGAGTCACTGTTTAATATAATATATGGGGGTCACTGTATAATATAATATATGGGGGTCACTGTATATTATAATATATGGGGGTCACTGTATAATATAATATATGGGGGGGTCACTGTATAATATAATATATGGGGTCACTGTATAATATAATATATGGAAGTCACTGTATAATATAATATATGGGGTCACTGTTTAATATATTATATGGGGGTCACTGTATAATATAATATATGGGAGTCACAGTATAATATATATGTGGGGCACTGTATAATATAATATATGGGGGTTAGTGTATAATATAATATATGGGGCTCACTGTATAATATAATATATGGGAGTCACTGTATAATATAATATATGGGGGTCACTGTATAATATAATATTTGGGGGTCGCTGTATAATATAATATATGGGGGTCACTGTATAATATAATATATGGGGGGTCACTGTATAATATAATATATGGGGTGTCACTGTATAAAATAATATAATATAGGGGGGTTTCTGTATAATATAATATATGGGGGGGTCACTGTATAATATAATATATGGGGGGTCATTGTATAATATAATATATGGGGGGTCACTGTATAATATAATATATGGGGGGTCACTGTATAATATAATATATGGGGGGTCACTGTATAATATAATATATGGGGGTCACTGTATAATATAATCTATGGGGGGTCATTGTATAATATAATATATGGGGGGTCACTGTATAATATAATATATGGGGGGTCACTGTATAATATAATATATGGGGGGTCACTGTATAATATAATATATGGGGGTCACTGTATAATATAATATATGGGGGGGTCATTGTATAATATAATATATGGGGGGTCACTGTATAATATATGGGGGTCACTGTATAATATAATATATGGGGGTCACTGCATAATATAATATATGGGGGTCATTGTATAATATAATATATGGGGGGGCACTGTATAATATATTTTACAGGGGTCACTGTATAATATAATATATGGGGGTCACTGTATAATATAATATATGGGGGTCACTGTGTAATAAAATGTATGGGGGTCACTGTATAATATAATATATGGGGGAGTCACTGTATAATATAATATATGGGGGGGTCACTGTATAATTTAATATATGGGGGTCACTGTATAATATAATATATTAGGGTCACTGTATAATATAATATATGGGGGGTCACTGTATAATATAAAATATGGGGGTTACTGTATAATATAATATATGGGGTCACTGTATAATATAATATATGGGGTCACTGTATAATATAATATATGGGGGGTCACTGTATAATATAATATATTGGGGTCACTGTATAATATAATATATGGGGGTCAATGTATAATATAATATATGGGGGTCACTGTATAATATAATATATGGGGGGGTCACTGTATAATATAATATATGGGGGGTCACTGTATAATATTCTATATAGGGGGTCACTGTATAATATAATTTATGGGGGTCACTGTATAATATATGGGGGGGCACTGAATAATATAATATATGGGGTAACTGTATAATATAATATATGGGGGTCACTGTATAATATAATATATATCGGGGTCACTGTATAATATAATATATGGGGGGTCACTTTATAATATATGGGGGTCACTGTATAATATAATATATGGGGTCACTGTATAATATAATATATGGGGGTCACTGCATAATATAATATATGGGGGTCATTGTATAATCTAATATATGGGGGGTCACTGTATAATATATATGGGGGTCACTGTATAATATAATATATGGGGGCTACTGTATAATATATATGGGGGGCACCGTATAATATAATATATGGGGGTCAGTGTATAATATAATATATGGGGGTCACTGTATAATATAATATATGGGAGGTCACTGTATAATATAATATATGGGGGGGTCATTGTATAATATAATATAAGGGGTCACTGTATAATATAATATATGGGGTCACTGTATAATATAATATATGGGGGTCACTGTATAATATAATATATGGGGGTCACTGTATAATATAATATATGGGGCGTCACTGTATAATATATGGGGGTCACTGTATAATATAATATATGGGGGTCACTGTTTAATATAATATATGGGGTTCACTGTATAATATAATATATGGGGGTCACTGCATAATATAATATATGGGGGTCACTGTATAATATAATATATGGGGTTCACTGTATAATATAATATATGGGGGGGGTCACTGTATAATATAATATATGGGGGGTCACTGTATAATATAATATAATATATGGTGGTCGCTGTTTAATATAATATCTGCGGGGGTCACTGTATAATATAATATATGGGGTCACTGTATAATATGTGGGGGGCACTGTATAATATAATATATGGGGGTCACTGTATAATATGTGGGGGTCACTGTATAATATATATGTGGGGGCGCTGTATAATTTAATATATGGGGGCCACTGTATAATATAATATATGGGAGTCACTGTATAATATAATATATGGGGGTCACTGTATAATATAATATATGGGGGTCGTTGTATAACATAATATATGGGGGTCACTGTATAATATAATATATGGGGGTAACTGTATAATATAATATATGGGGGGTTCACTTTATAATATAATATATGGGGTCTCTGTATAATATAAAATATGGGGGTCACTGCATATTATAATATATGGGGGTCACTGTACAATATAATATATGGGGGGTCACTGTATAATATAATATATGGGGTTCACTGTATAATATAATATATGGGGGTCACTGCATATTATAATATATGGGGGTCACTGCATAATATAATATATGGGGGTCACTGTATAATATAATATATGGGGGGGCACTGTATAATATAATTTACAGGGGTCACTGTATAATATAATATATGGGGGTCACTGTATAATATAATATATGGGGGGTCACTGTATAATATAATATATGGGGGTCACTGTATAATATAATATATGGGGGGTCACTGTATAATATAATATATGGGGGTCACTGTATAATATAATATATGGGGGGTCACTGTGTAATAAAATGTATGGGGGTCACTGTATAATATAATATATGAGGGGTCACTGTATAATATAAAATATGGGGGTTACTGTATAATATAATATATGGGGTCACTGTATAATATAATATATGGGGTCACTGTATAATATAATATATGGGGTCACTGTATAATATAATATATGGGGTCACTGTATAATATAATATATGGGAGGGTCACTGTATAATATAATATATTGGGGTCACTGTATAATATAATATATGGGGGTCAATGTATAATATAATATATGGGGGGTCACTGTATAATATAATATATGGGGGGGTCATTGTATAATATAATATATGGGGGGTCACTGTATAATATTCTATATAGGGGGTCACTGTATAATATAATTTATGGGGGTCACTGTATAATATATGGGGGGGCACTGAATAATATAATATATGGGGTAACTGTATAATATAATATATGGGGGTCACTGTATAATATAATATATATCGGGATCACTGTATAATATAATATATGGGGGGTCACTTTATAATATATGGGGGTCACTGTATAATATAATATATGGGGTCACTGTATAATATAATATATGGGGGTCACTGCATAATATAATATATGGGGGTCATTGTATAATCTAATATATGGGGGGTCACTGTATAATATATATGGGGGTCACTGTATAATATAATATATGGGGGCTACTGTATAATATATATGGGGGGCACTGTATAATATAATATATGGGGGTCAGTGTATAATATAATATATGGGGGTCACTGTATAATATAATATATGGGGGGTCACTGTATAATATAATATATGGGGGGGGTCATTGTATAATATAATATATGGGGGGATCACTGTATAATATAATATAAGGGGTCACTGTATAATATAATATATGGGGGTCACTGTATAATATAATATATGGGGCGTCACTGTATAATATATGGGGGTCACTGTATAATATAATATATGGGGGTCACTGCATAATAAAATATATGGGGGTCACTGTATAATATAATATATGGGGTTCACTGTATAATATAATATATGGGGGGTCACTGTATAATATAATATATGGGGGGTCACTGTATAATATAATATAATATATGGTGGTCGCTGTTTAATATAATATCTGCGGGGGTCACTGTATAATATAATATAATATAATATTTGGGTGTCACTGTATAATATAATATATGGGATTCACTGTATAATATAATATATGGGGGGGTCACTGTATAATATAATATATGGGGGTCACTGTTTAATATAATATTTGGGGTCACTGTATAATATAATATATGAGGGTCACTGTATAATATAATATATGGCGTCACTGTATAATATAATACATGGGGGGGTCATTGTATAATATAATATATTAGGGGTCACTGTATAATATAATATATGGGAGTCACTGTTTAATATAATATATGGGGGTCACTGTATAATATAATATATGGGGGTCACTGTATATTATAATATATAGGGGTCACTGTATAATATAATATATAGGGGGGTCACTGTATAATATAATATATGGGAGTCGCTATATAATATAATATATGTGGGTCACTGTATAATATAATATATGGGGGGGTCATTGTATAATATAATATATGGGGGGTCACTGTATAATATAATATATGGGGGGTCACTGTATAATATAATATAATATATGGGGGGTCACTGTATAATATAATATATGGGGGGGTCATTGTATAATATAATATATGGGGGGTCACTGTATAATATAATATATGGAGGGTCACTGTGTAATATAATATATTGGGGGTCACTGTATAATATAATATATGGGGGTCACTGTATAATATGTGGGGGGCACTGTATAATATAATATATGGGGGTCACTGTATAATATAATATATGGGGGGTCACTGTATAATATAATATATGGGGTTCACTGTATAATATAATATATGGGGGTCACTGCATATTATAATATATGGGGGTCACTGTACAATATAATATATGGGGGGTCACTGTATAATATAATATATGGGGTTCACTGTATAATATAATATATGGGGGTCACTGCATATTATAATATATGGGGGTCACTGTATAATATAATATATGGGGGGTCACTGTATAATATAATATATGGGGTCATTGTATAATATACTATATGGGAGTCACTGTATAATATATATGGGGGGCGCTGTATAATTTAGTATATGGGGGCCACTGTATAATATAATATATGGGAGTCACTGTATAATATAATATATGGGGGTCACTGTATAATATAATATATGGGGGTCGTTGTATAATATAATATATGGGGGTCACTGTATAATATAATATATGCGGGGGTCACTGTATAATATAATATATAGGGGGGTCATAATATAATATGATATATGGGGGTCACTGTATAATATAATATATGGGGGGTCACTGTATAATATAATTTATGGGGGTCACTGTATAATATAATATATGGGGGTCACTGTATAATATAATAAATGGGGGTCACTGTATAATATAATATATGGGGGTCACTGTGTAATATAATATATGCGGGGGTCACTGTATAATATAATATATGGGGGTCACTGTATAATATAATATATGGGGGTCACTGTATAATATAATATATGGGGTTCACTGTATAATATATGGGAGTCACTGTATAATATAATATATGGGGTCACTGTATAATATATATGGAGGGCACTGTATAATATATATGGGGGGTCACTGGATAATATGATATATGGGGTTCACTGTATAATATAATATATGGGGATCACTGTATAATATATATGGGGGTCTCTGTATAATATAATATATGGGGGTCACTTTATAATATATATGGGGGGCACTGTATAATATAATATATGGGGTCACTGTATAATATAATATATGGGAGTTACTGTACAATATAATATATGGGGGTCACTGTATAATATAATATATGGGGTCAGTGTATAATATATTATATGGGGGGGTCACTGTATAATATAATATATGGGGGGTCATTGTATAATATATTTGGGGTCACTGTTAAATATAATATATGGGGGTCACTGTATAATATGATATATGGGGTCACTGTATAATATAATATATGGGGGGTCACTGTATAATATAATATATGGGGGGTCACTGTATAATATATGGGGGTCACTGTATAATATATGGGGGTCACTGTATAATATAATATATGGGGTCACTGTATAATATAATATATGGGGGTCACTGTATAATATAATATATGGGGGATCACTGTATAATATATATGGGGTCACTGTATAATATAATATATGGGGGACACTGTATAATATAAAATACGGGGCGTCACTGTATAATATAATACATGGGGGTCACTGTATAATATAATATATGGGGGTCACTGTATAATATAATATATGGGGGGTCACTGTTAGAGATGAGCGAACAGTGTTCTATCGAACTCATGTTCGATCGGATATTAGGCTGTTCGGCATGTTCGAATCGAATCGAACACCGCGTGGTAAAGTGCGCCATTACTCGATTCCCCTCCCACCTTCCCTGGCGCCTTTTTTGCTCCAATAACAGCGCAGGGTAGGTGGGACAGGAACTACGACACCGGTGACGTTGAAAAAAGTAGGCAAAACCCATTGGCTGCCGAAAACATGTGACCTCTAATTTAAAAGAACAGCGCCGCCCAGCTTCGCGTCATTCTGAGCTTGCAATTCACCGAGGACGGAGGTTTCCGTCCAGCTAGCTAGGGCTTAGATTCTGGGTAGGCAGGGACAGGCTAGGATAGGAAGGAGAAGACAACCAACAGCTCTTGTAAGAGCTAAATTCCAGGGAGAAGCTTGTCAGTGTAACGTGGCACTGACGGGCTCAATCGCCGCAACCCAGCTTTCCCAGGATCCTGAATGGAATACACTGTCAGTGTATTCCCGTATACCCGATATATACCCCGATACCCGTTCCAACGGTGTGCCCCCCCACCTTCACCCCAGAAATACCCTGCAAGTCCCCTAGCAATAGAATTGGGGCTATATACACCCACAATTTTTACTACTGGTATACAGTGCCATTGTCTGACTGGGAATTCAAAGAATATATTGGGAATACAAATACCCTCATTTCTTGCTACTGCCATATAGTGCCAGTTTCTGACTGGTAATTCAAAGAATATATTGGGGTTACGTGCACCCACAATTTTTACTACTGGTATACAGTGCCATTGTCTGACTGGGAATTCAAAGAGTATATTGGGAATACAAATACCCTCATTTCTTGCTACTGCCATATAGTGCCAGTTTCTGACTGGGAATTCAAAGAATATATTGGGGTTACGTGCACCCACAATTTTTACTACTGGTATACAGTGCCATTGTCTGACTGGGAATTCAAAGAATATATTGGGGTTATAAATACCCTCATTTCTTGCTACTGCCATATAGTGCCAGTTTCTGACTGGTAATTCAAAGAATATATTGGGGTTACGTGCACCCACAATTTTTACTACTGGTATACAGTGCCATTGTCTGACTGGGAATTCAAAGAGTATATTGGGAATACAAATACCCTCATTTCTTGCTACTGCCATATAGTGCCAGTTTCTGACTGGTAATTCAAAGAATATATTGGGGTTACGTGCACCCACAATTTTTACTACTGGTATACAGTGCCATTGTCTGACTGGGAATTCAAAGAATATATTGGGGTTATAAATACCCTCATTTCTTGCTACTGCCATATAGTGCCAGTTTCTGACTGGTAATTCAAAGAATATATTGGGGTTACGTGCACCCACAATTTTTACTACTGGTATACAGTGCCATTGTCTGACTGGGAATTCAAAGAGTATATTGGGAATACAAATACCCTCATTTCTTGCTACTGCCATATAGTGCCAGTGTCTGACTGGGAATTCAAAGAATATATTGGGGTTACGTGCACCCACAATTTTTACTACTGGTATACAGTGCCATTGTCTGACTGGGAATTCAAAGAATATATTGGGGTTATAAATACCCTCATTTCTTGCTACTGCCATATAGTGCCAGTTTCTGACTGGTAATTCAAAGAATATATTGGGGTTACGTGCACCCACAATTTTTACTACTGGTATACAGTGCCATTGTCTGACTGGGAATTCAAAGAATATATTGGGAATACAAATACCCTCATTTCTTGCTACTGCCATATAGTGCCAGTTTCTGACTGGGAATTCAAAGAATATATTGGGGTTACGTGCACCCACAATTTTTACTACTGGTATACAGTGCCATTGTCTGACTGGGAATTCAAAGAATATATTGGGGTTATAAATACCCTCATTTCTTGCTACTGCCATATAGTGCCAGTTTCTGACTGGTAATTCAAAGAATATATTGGGGTTACGTGCACCCACAATTTTTACTACTGGTATACAGTGCCATTGTCTGACTGGGAATTCAAAGAGTATATTGGGAATACAAATACCCTCATTTCTTGCTACTGCCATATAGTGCCAGTTTCTGACTGGTAATTCAAAGAATATATTGGGGTTACGTGCACCCACAATTTTTACTACTGGTATACAGTGCCATTGTCTGACTGGGAATTCAAAGAATATATTGGGGTTATAAATACCCTCATTTCTTGCTACTGCCATATAGTGCCAGTTTCTGACTGGTAATTCAAAGAATATATTGGGGTTACGTGCACCCACAATTTTTACTACTGGTATACAGTGCCATTGTCTGACTGGGAATTCAAAGAGTATATTGGGAATACAAATACCCTCATTTCTTGCTACTGCCATATAGTGCCAGTTTCTGACTGGGAATTCAAAGAATATATTGGGGTTACGTGCACCCACAATTTTTACTACTGGTATACAGTGCCATTGTCTGACTGGGAATTCAAAGAGTATATTGGGAATACAAATACCCTCATTTCTTGCTACTGCCATATAGTGCCAGTGTCTGACTGGGAATTCAAAGAATATATTGGGGTTACGTGCACCCACAATTTTTACTACTGGTATACAGTGCCATTGTCTGACTGGGAATTCAAAGAGTATATTGGGAATACAAATACCCTCATTTCTTGCTACTGCCATATAGTGCCAGTGTCTGACTGGGAATTCAAAGAATATATTGGGGTTACGTGCACCCACAATTTTTACTACTGGTATACAGTGCCAATTTCTAACTAGGAATTCAAAATGCGCAAGGCTCCCGGAAAGGGACGTGGACGAGGCCGTGGGCGAGGTCGGGGGAATGGTTCTGGGGAGCAAGGTAGCAGTGAAGCCACAGGGCGTCCCGTGCCTACTCCTGTGGGGCAGCAAGCATTGCGCCACTCCACAGTGCCAGGGTTGCTTGCCACATTAACTAAACTGCAGGGTACAAACCTTAGTAGGCCCGAGAACCAGGAACAGGTCTTGCAATGGCTGTCAGAGAACGCTTACAGCACATTGTCCAGCAGCCAGTCAGACTCTGCCTCCTCTCCTCCTATTACCCAACAGTCTTGTCTTCCTTCCTCCCAAAATTCCGAAGCTTTACAGAACAATAACCCAAACTGTCCCTGCTCCCCAGAGCTGTTCTCCGCTCCTTTCATTGTCCCTCAACCTGCCTCTCCACGTCACGATTCCACGAACCTAACAGAGGAGCATCTGTGTCCAGATGCTCAAACACTAGAGTCTCCTCCATCTCCGTTCGATTTGGTGGTGGATGACCAGCAACCCACCCTCATCGACGATGATGTGACGCAGTTGCCGTCAGGGCATCCAGTTGACTGGCGCATTGTGCGGGAGGAGGAGATGAGACAGGAGTTGGAAGAGGAAGTGGTGGATGATGAGGACACTGACCCGACCTGGACAGGGGGGATGTCAAGCGGGGAAAGTAGTGTGGATGTTGAGGCAGGTGCAGCACCAAAAAGGGTAGCTAGAGGCAGAGGCAGAGGTCAGCAGCTTAGGCGAAGCCAGGCCACACCCGGAATCTCCCAAGATGTTCCAGTTCGTACCCAGCCCCGAAAAACTCCCACCTCGAGGGCACGTTTCTCGAAGGTGTGGAGTTTTTTCAAGGAATGCGCCGAGGACAGATATAGTGTTGTCTGCACAATTTGCCTCTCGAAATTGATTAGGGGCTCTGAGAAGAGCAACCTGTCCACCACTTCAATGCGCCGTCATTTGGAATCCAAGCACTGGAATCAGTGGCAGGCAGCAACGGCAGGACAAAGGCCGCCTGCCGTTCACGCCACTGCCACTGCCTCTGCCTCTGCCTCTGCCACTGCCACTGCTGACTGTGCTGGCGATGCACTCCAGAGGACGAGCCAGGACACCACTTCATCTGCCTCCGCCACTTTGTTGACTTCTACCTCATCCTCCCCTGGTCCTGTCTTATCTCCTTCTCCTGCACCATCAAAGGCACCATCAGGCGTTTCTTTACAACAACCCACCATCTCTCAGACATTGGAGCGGCGGCAGAAATACACTGCTAACCACCCACACGCGCAAGCCTTGAACGCCAACATCGCTAAACTGCTGGCCCAGGAGATGTTGGCGTTCCGGCTTGTTGAAACTCCCGCCTTCCTGGACCTGATGGCAACTGCGGCACCTCGCTATGCCGTCCCTAGCCGTCACTACTTCTCCCGGTGTGCCGTCCCCGCCTTGCACCAGCACGTGTCACTCAACATCAGGCGGGCCCTTAGTTCCGCGCTTTGCACAAAGGTCCACTTGACCACCGACGCGTGGACAAGTGCATGCGGACAGGGACGCTACATTTCACTGACGGCACACTGGGTAAATGTAGTTGAGGCTGGGACTGCTTCCCAAACTGGCCCGGTGTACCTCGTCTCCCCGCCTAACATTCCTGGCAGGGACACGAGAAGAACACCCCCCTCCTCCTCCTCCTCTACCGCCTCCTCCTCCGCCTCCTCCTCCGCCACCGCCTCCTCCTCCGCTGTTAGATTGACCCCAGCTACGAGTTGGAAACGTTGCAGCACTGGCGTTGGTAGACGTCAGCAGGCTGTGCTGAAGCTGATCAGCTTGGGGGACAGACAGCACACTGCCTCCGAGGTGAGGGATGCCCTCCTCGATGAGACGGCAATATGGTTTGAGCCGCTGCACCTGGGCCCAGGCATGGTCGTTTGTGATAACGGCCGGAACCTGGTAGAAGCTCTGGAGCTTGCCGGACTCCAACATGTTCCATGCCTGGCCCACGTCTTCAACCTAGTGGTGCAACGTTTCCTAAAGAGCTACCCCAATGTTCCAGAGCTACTGGTGAAAGTGCGGCGCATGTGCGCCCACTTTCGCAAGTCGACAGTAGCCGCTGCTAGCTTAAAATCTCTCCAGCAACGCCTGCATGTGCCACAACACCGGCTTTTGTGCGACGTCCCCACACGCTGGAACTCAACGTTTCAGATGTTGAATAGAGTGGTTGAGCAGCAGAGACCTTTGATGGAATACCAGCTACAAAACCCTAGGGTGCCACAAAGTCAGCTGCCTCAGTTTCACATCCATGAGTGGCCATGGATGAGAGACCTTTGTGACATCCTACGGGTCTTTGAGGAGTCCACAAGGAGGGTGAGCTCTGAGGATGCGATGGTGAGCCTTACAATCCCGCTCTTGTGTGTTCTGAGAGAATCCCTGATTGACATCAGGGATAACTCAGATCACACAGAGGAGTTAGGGATAGCATCCGATCCGTCACAGCTGGAGAGTAGGTCCACACATCTGTCCGCTTCACTGCGTTTAATGGAGGAGGAGGAGGAGGAGGAGGAGGAGGAAGAAGAGTTGTCCGATGATGTGATGGTGATACAGGAGGCTTCCGGGCAACTTCGAATCGTCCCATTGTTGCAGCGCGGATGGGTAGACATGGAGGATGAGGAGGAAATGGAGATTGAACTTTCCGGTGGGGCCAGAGGAGTCATGCCAACTAACACTGTGGCAGACATGGCTGAGTTCATGTTGGGGTGCTTTACAACCGACAAGCGTATTGTCAAAATCATGGAGGACAACCAGTACTGGATCTTTGCTATCCTTGACCCCCGGTATAAAAACAACATCTCGTCTTTTATTCCGGTAGAGGGGAGGGCCAATCGCATCAATGCTTGCCACAGGCAATTGGTGCAGAATATGATGGAGATGTTTCCAGCATGTGACAGTGGCGGCAGGGAGGGCAGTTCCTCCAGTAGGCAACCAAGTTCTCACCGGTCCACACAAACGAGGGGCACACTGTCTAAGGTCTGGGACACCTTGATGGCACCCCCTCGCCAAAGTGCCGCCACGGAGGGTCCTAGTGTCACCAGGCGTGAGAAGTATAGGCGCATGTTGCGGGAATACCTTTCCGACCACAGCCCTGTCCTCTCCGACCCCTCTGCGCCCTACACGTATTGGGTGTCGAAGTTGGACCTGTGGCTTGAACTTGCCCTATATGCCTTGGAGGTGCTGTCCTGTCCTGCCGCCAGCGTCCTATCTGAGAGGGTGTTCAGTGCAGCCGGTGGCATCATCACTGACAAGCGCACCCGTCTGTCAGCTGAGAGTGCCGACCGGCTCACTTTGATAAAAATGAACCACCACTGGATAGAGCCTTCATTTTTGTGCCCACCTGTGTAAAGCACCCCAACATGAAACTCCATGTCTGTACTCAACCTCTCCAATTCCTCCGCATCCTCATACTCATCCACCATAAGCGTTGCACAATTCTGCTAATACTAGGCTCCCTCCAACATGATTTCCCCCAACTCTGCTGGTTAGAGGCTCCCTCCACCCTGCTTTCCCACAACTCTGCTGGTTAGAGGCTCCTTCCACCATGAATTTGCCCAAACTGGGCTGTTTAGAGGCTCCCTCCACCATGAATTGGTCCAAACTGGGCTGGTTAGAGGCTCCCTCCACCATTAATTGGTCCAAACTGGGCTGGTTAGAGGCTCCCTCCACCATGAATTTGCCCAAACTGGGCTGTTTAGAGGCTCCCTCCACCATGAATTTGCCCAAACTGGGCTGTTTAGAGGCTCCCTCCACCATGAATTGGTCCAAACTGGGTTTTTTAGAGGCTCCCTCCACCATGAATTGGTCCAAACTGGGGTGGTTAGAGGCTCCCTCCACCATTAATTGGTCCAAACTGGGCTGGTTAGAGGCTCCCTCCACCATGAATTGGTCCAAACTGGGCTGGTTAGAGGCTCCCTCCACCATGAATTGGTCCAAACTGGGGTGGTTAGAGGATCCCTCCACCATTAATTGGTCCAAACTGGGCTGGTTAGAGGCTCCCTCCACCATTAATTGGTCCAAACTGGGCTGGTTAGAGGCTCCCTCCACCATGAATTTGCCCAAACTGGGCTGTTTAGAGGCTCCCTCCACCATTAATTGGTCCAAACTGGGCTGGTTAGAGGCTCCCTCCACAATTAATTGGTCCAAACTGGGCTAATTAGAGGCTCCCTCCACCATGAATTGGTCCAAACTGGGTTTTTTAGAGGCTCCCTCCACCATGAATTTGCCCAAACTGGGCTGTTTAGAGGCTCCCTCCACCATGAATTGGTCCAAACTGGGCTGGTTAGAGGCTCCCTCCACCATGAATTTCCCAAAACTTGGCTGTTTAGAGGCTCCCTCCACCATTAATTGGTCCAAACTGGGCTGGTTAGAGGCTCCCTCCACCATGAATTGGTCCAAACTGGGGTTTTTAGAGGCTCCCTCCACCATGAATTGGTCCAAACTTGGCTGTTTAGAGGCTCCCTCCACCATGAATTGGTCCAAACTGGGGTGGTTAGAGGCTCCCTCCACCATTAATTGGTCCAAACTGGGCTGGTTAGAGGCTCCCTCCACCATTAATTGGTCCAAACTGGGCTGGTTAGAGGCTCCCTCCACCATGAATTTGCCCAAACTGGGCTGTTTAGAGGCTCCCTCCACCATGAATTTGCCCAAACTGGGCTGGTTAGAGGCTCCCTCCACCATGAATTGGTCCAAACGGGTTTTTAGAGGCTCCCTTCACCATGAATTGGTCCAAACTTGGCTGTTTAGAGGCTCCCTCCACCATGAATTGGTCCAAACTGGGGTGGTTAGAGGCTCCCTCCACCATTAATTGGTCCAAACTGGGCTGGTTAGAGGCTCCCTCCACCATTAATTGGTCCAAACTGGGCTGGTTAGAGGCTCCCTCCACCATGAATTGGTCCAAACTGGGGTTTTTAGAGGCTCCCTCCACCATGAATTGGTCCAAACTTGGCTGTTTAGAGGCTCCCTCCACCATTAATTGGTCCAAACTGGGCTGGTTAGAGGCTCCCTCCACCATGAATTGGTCCAAACTGGGTTTTTTAGAGGCTCCCTCCACCATGAATTTGCCCAAACTGGGCTGTTTAGAGGCTCCCTCCACCATGAATTGGTCCAAACTGGGTTTTTTAGAGGCTCCCTCCACCATGAATTGGTCCAAACTGGGCTGGTTAGAGGCTCCCTCCACCATGAATTGGTCCAAACTGGGGTGGTTAGAGGCTCCCTCCACCATTAATTGGTCCAAACTGGGCTGGTTAGAGGCTCCCTCCACCATTAATTGGTCCAAACTGGGCTGGTTAGAGGCTCCCTCCACCATGAATTTGCCCAAACTGGGCTGTTTAGAGGCTCCCTCCACCATTAATTGGTCCAAACTGGGCTGGTTAGAGGCTCCCTCCACAATTAATTGGTCCAAACTGGGCTAATTAGAGGCTCCCTCCACCATGAATTGGTCCAAACTGGGTTTTTTAGAGGCTCCCTCCACCATGAATTTGCCCAAACTGGGCTGTTTAGAGGCTCCCTCCACCATGAATTGGTCCAAACTGGGCTGGTTAGAGGCTCCCTCCACCATGAATTTCCCAAAACTTGGCTGTTTAGAGGCTCCCTCCACCATTAATTGGTCCAAACTGGGCTGGTTAGAGGCTCCCTCCACCATGAATTGGTCCAAACTGGGCTGGTTAGAGGCTCCCTCCACCATTAATTGGTCCAAACTGGGCTGGTTAGAGGCTCCCTCCACCATGAATTTGCCCAAACTGGGCTGGTTAGAGGCTCCCTCCACCATGAATTGGTCCAAACTGGGTTTTTTAGAGGCTCCCTCCACCATGAATTTGCCCAAACTGGGCTGGTTAGAGGCTCCCTCCACCATGAATTGGTCCAAACTGGGCTGGTTAGAGGCTCCCTCCACCATGAATTTGCCCAAACTGGGCTGTTTAGAGGCTCCCTCCACCATTAATTGGTCCAAACTGGGCTGGTTAGAGGCTCCCTCCACCATGAATTTGCCCAAACTGGGCTGTTTAGAGGCTCCCTCCACCATGAATTGGTCCAAACTGGGTTTTTTAGAGGCTCCCTCCACCATGAATTGGTCCAAACTGGGCTGGTTAGAGGCTCCCTCCACCATGAATTTCCCAAAACTTGGCTGTTTAGAGGCTCCCTCCACCATTAATTGGTCCAAACTGGGCTGGTTAGAGGCTCCCTCCACCATGAATTGGTCCAAACTGGGGTTTTTAGAGGCTCCCTCCACCATGAATTGGTCCAAACTTGGCTGTTTAGAGGCTCCCTCCACCATGAATTGGTCCAAACTGGGGTGGTTAGAGGCTCCCTCCACCATTAATTGGTCCAAACTGGGCTGGTTAGAGGCTCCCTCCACCATTAATTGGTCCAAACTGGGCTGGTTAGAGGCTCCCTCCACCATGAATTTGCCCAAACTGGGCTGTTTAGAGGCTCCCTCCACCATGAATTTGCCCAAACTGGGCTGGTTAGAGGCTCCCTCCACCATGAATTGGTCCAAACGGGTTTTTAGAGGCTCCCTTCACCATGAATTGGTCCAAACTTGGCTGTTTAGAGGCTCCCTCCACCATGAATTGGTCCAAACTGGGGTGGTTAGAGGCTCCCTCCACCATTAATTGGTCCAAACTGGGCTGGTTAGAGGCTCCCTCCACCATTAATTGGTCCAAACTGGGCTGGTTAGAGGCTCCCTCCACCATGAATTGGTCCAAACTGGGGTTTTTAGAGGCTCCCTCCACCATGAATTGGTCCAAACTTGGCTGTTTAGAGGCTCCCTCCACCATTAATTGGTCCAAACTGGGCTGGTTAGAGGCTCCCTCCACCATGAATTGGTCCAAACTGGGTTTTTTAGAGGCTCCCTCCACCATGAATTTGCCCAAACTGGGCTGTTTAGAGGCTCCCTCCACCATGAATTGGTCCAAACTGGGTTTTTTAGAGGCTCCCTCCACCATGAATTGGTCCAAACTGGGCTGGTTAGAGGCTCCCTCCACCATGAATTGGTCCAAACTGGGGTGGTTAGAGGCTCCCTCCACCATTAATTGGTCCAAACTGGGCTGGTTAGAGGCTCCCTCCACCATTAATTGGTCCAAACTGGGCTGGTTAGAGGCTCCCTCCACCATGAATTTGCCCAAACTGGGCTGTTTAGAGGCTCCCTCCACCATTAATTGGTCCAAACTGGGCTGGTTAGAGGCTCCCTCCACAATTAATTGGTCCAAACTGGGCTAATTAGAGGCTCCCTCCACCATGAATTGGTCCAAACTGGGTTTTTTAGAGGCTCCCTCCACCATGAATTTGCCCAAACTGGGCTGTTTAGAGGCTCCCTCCACCATGAATTGGTCCAAACTGGGCTGGTTAGAGGCTCCCTCCACCATGAATTTCCCAAAACTTGGCTGTTTAGAGGCTCCCTCCACCATTAATTGGTCCAAACTGGGCTGGTTAGAGGCTCCCTCCACCATGAATTGGTCCAAACTGGGCTGGTTAGAGGCTCCCTCCACCATTAATTGGTCCAAACTGGGCTGGTTAGAGGCTCCCTCCACCATGAATTTGCCCAAACTGGGCTGGTTAGAGGCTCCCTCCACCATGAATTGGTCCAAACTGGGTTTTTTAGAGGCTCCCTCCACCATGAATTTGCCCAAACTGGGCTGGTTAGAGGCTCCCTCCACCATGAATTGGTCCAAACTGGGCTGGTTAGAGGCTCCCTCCACCATGAATTTGCCCAAACTGGGCTGTTTAGAGGCTCCCTCCACCATTAATTGGTCCAAACTGGGCTGGTTAGAGGCTCCCTCCACCATGAATTTGCCCAAACTGGGCTGTTTAGAGGCTCCCTCCACCATGAATTGGTCCAAACTGGGTTTTTTAGAGGCTCCCTCCACCATGAATTGGTCCAAACTGGGCTGGTTAGAGGCTCCCTCCACCATGAATTTCCCAAAACTTGGCTGTTTAGAGGCTCCCTCCACCATGAATTGGTCCAAACTGGGCTGGTTAGAGGCTCCCTCCACCATGAATTTCCCAAAACTTGGCTGTTTAGAGGCTCCCTCCACCATGAATTGGTCCAAACTGGGCTGGTTAGAGGCTCCCTCCACCATTAATTGGTCCAAACTGGGCTGGTTAGAGGCTCCCTCCACCATGAATTGGTCCAAACTGGGTTTTTTAGAGGCTCCCTCCACCATGAATTTGCCCAAACTGGGCTGTTTAGAGGCTCCCTCCACCATGAATTGGTTCAAACTGGGCTGGTTAGAGGCTCCCTCCACCATTAATTGGTCCAAACTGGGCTGGTTAGAGGCTCCCTCCACCATTAATTGGTCCAAACTGGGCTGGTTAGAGGCTCCCTCCACCATGAATTTGCCCAAACTGGGCTGGTTAGAGGCTCCCTCCACCATGAATTGGTCCAAACTGGGTTTTTTAGAGGCTCCCTCCACCATGAATTTGCCCAAACTGGGCTGGTTAGAGGCTCCCTCCACCATGAATTGGTCCAAACTGGGGTTTTTAGAGGCTCCCTCCACCATGAATTTGCCCAAACTGGGGTGTTTAGAGGCTCCCTCCACCATGAATTTGCCCAAACTCTGCTGGTTAGAGGCTCAATCCACCCTGATTTTCAAAACAAATGTTGGTGCCAACCTCAACTTACTACAAGGGCCAAATTCACTGCTGGTGACAAGCTCTCCTCACTGCAAGTGCCAAATACACATGTTTCAAGGTGTTTTCCTACTGTCAGAGAGGTGGTATTGAGTGTGTAAAGTGTGTAGTTGTTAGGCTGTGATGTTGGGGTAATAGAGGGTCTTTGGTGTGTTAGATGCCCCCAGACATGCTTCCCCTGCTGTCCCAGTGTCATTCCAGAGGTGTTGGCATCATTTCCTGGGGTGTCATAGTGGACTTGGTGACCCTCCAGACACGGATTTGGGTTTCCCCCTTAACGAGTATCTGTTCCCCATAGACTATAATGGGGTTCGAAACCCGTTCGAACACACGAACATTGAGCGGCTGTTCGAATCGAATTTCGAACCTCGAACATTTTAGTGTTCGCTCATCTCTAGTCACTGTATAATATATGGGGGTCACTGCTTAATATAATATATGGTGGGTCATTGTATAATATAATATATGAGAGGTCACTGTATAATATAATGTAATATAATATATGGGAGTCGCTGTATAATATATTTGGGGGTTCACTGTATAATATAATACATGGGGGTCACTGTAAAATATAATAAATGGAGGGTCACTGTATAATATATATGGGGTCATTGTATAATATAATATATGGATGTCACTGTATAATATATATGGGGGTCACTGTATAATATAATATATGGGGGTCACTGTATAATATAATGTATGGGAGTCACTGTATAATATAATATATGGGGGTCACTGTATAATATAATATATGGGGGTCACTGTATAATATAATATACGGGGGGTCACTGTATAATATAATATACGGGGGGTCACTGTATAATATAATATATGGGGGTCACTGTATAATGTAATATATGGGGGTGTCACTGTATAATATAATATATAGGGGTCACTGTATAATATAATATATGGGGGTCACTGTATAATATATGGGGGTCAATGTATAATATAATATATGGGAGTCACTGTATAATATAATATATGGGGGTCACTGTATAATATAATATACGGGGGGACACTGTATAATATAATATATGGGGGTCACTGTATAATATAATATATGGGGGGTCACTGTATAATATATTATACGGGGGTCACTGTATAATATAATATATGGGGGTCACTGTATAATATAATATACGGAGGGTCACTGTATAATATAATATATGGTGGGTCATTGTATAATATAATATATGAGAGGTCACTGTATAATATAATGTAATATAATATATGGGAGTCGCTGTATAATATATATGGGTGATCACTGTATAATATAATACATGGGGGTCACTATATAATATAATATATGAGGGTCACTGTATAATATAATATATGGGGGTCACTGTATAATATCATATATAGGGGTCACTGTATAATTTAATATATGGGGGTCACTGTATAATATAATATATGGGGGTCACTGTATACTATAATATATGGGGGTCACTGTATAATATAATATATGGGGGGTCAATGTATAATATATGGGGGTCACTGTATAATACAATATATGGGGGGTCACTGTATAATATAATATATGGGGGGTCACTGTATAATATAATATATGGGGGTCACTGTATAATATATGGGGGGTCACTGTATAATATATATGGGGGTCACTGTATAATATAATATATGGGGACTGCTGTATAATATATATGGGGGCACTGTATAATATAATATATGGGGGTCACTGTATAATATAATATATGGGTGTCACTGTATAACATAATATATGGGAGTCACTGTATAATATAATATATGGGGGTCACTGTATAATATAATATATGGGGGTCACTGTATAATATAATATATGGGGGGGTTACTGTATAATATAATATATGGGGGGGTCATTGTATAATATAATATATGGGGGGGTCACTGTATAATATAATATATGGGGGTCAATGTATAATATAATATATGGGGGGGTCACTGTATAATATAATATATGGGGTCACTGTATAATATAATATATGGGGGTCACTGTATAATATAATATATGGGGGTCACTGTATAATATAATATATGGGCGGTCACTGTATAATATAAGGGGGTCACTGTCTAATATAATATAATATATGGGGGTCGCTGTTTAATATAATATCTGCGGGGGTCACTGTATAATATAATATAATATAATATATGGGGGTCACTGTATAATATAATATATGGGATTCACTGTATAATATAATATATGGGGGGTCACTGTATAATATAATATATGGGGGTCACTGTTTAATATAATATTTGAAGTCGCTGTATAATATAATATATGGTGGTCACTGTTTAATATAATATATGGGGGTCATTGTATAATATAATGTATGGGGGTCACTGTATAATATAATATATGGCGTCACTGTGTAATATAATACATGGGGGGGTCATTGTATAATATAATATATTAGGGGTCACTGTATAATATAATGTAATATAATATATGGGGGTCTCTGTGTAATATAATATATGGGAGTCACTGTTTAATATAATATATGGGGTCACTGTATAATATAATATATGGGGGTCACTGTATAATATAATATATGGGGGGGTCACTGTATAATATATGGGGGTCACTGTATAATATAATATATGGGGTCACTGTATAATATAATATATGGGGGTCACTGTTTAATATAATATATGGGGGGGTCACTGTATAATATAATTTATGGGGGTCACTGTATAATATAATATATGGGGGTCACTGTATAATATAATAAATGGGGGTCACTGTATAATATAATATATGGGGGTCACTGTGTAATATAATATATGCGGGGGTCACTGTATAATATAATATATGGGGGTCACTGTATAATATAATATATGGGGGTCACTGTATAATATAATATATGGGGTTCACTGTATAATATATGGGAGTCACTGTATAATATAATATATGGGGTCACTGTATAATATATATGGAGGGCACTGTATAATATATATGGGGGGTCACTGGATAATATGATATATGGGGTTCACTGTATAATATAATATATGGGGATCACTGTATAATATATATGGGGGTCTCTGTATAATATAATATATGGGGGTCACTTTATAATATATATGGGGGGCACTGTATAATATAATATATGGGGTCACTGTATAATATAATATATGGGAGTTACTGTACAATATAATATATGGGGGTCACTGTATAATATAATATATGGGGTCAGTGTATAATATATTATATGGGGGGGTCACTGTATAATATAATATATGGGGGGTCATTGTATAATATATTTGGGGTCACTGTTAAATATAATATATGGGGGTCACTGTATAATATGATATATGGGGTCACTGTATAATATAATATATGGGGGGTCACTGTATAATATATGGGGGTCACTGTATAATATATGGGGGTCACTGTATAATATAATATATGGGGTCACTGTATAATATAATATATGGGGGTCACTGTATAATATAATATATGGGGGATCACTGTATAATATATATGGGGTCACTGTATAATATAATATATGGGGGACACTGTATAATATAAAATACGGGGCGTCACTGTATAATATAATACATGGGGGTCACTGTATAATATAATATATGGGGGTCACTGTATAATATAATATATGGGGGGTCACTGTATAATATATGGGGGTCACTGCTTAATATAATATATGGTGGGTCATTGTATAATATAATATATGAGAGGTCACTGTATAATATAATGTAATATAATATATGGGAGTCGCTGTATAATATATTTGGGGGTTCACTGTATAATATAATAAATGGAGGGTCACTGTATAATATATATGGGGTCATTGTATAATATAATATATGGATGTCACTGTATAATATATATGGGGGTCACTGTATAATATAATATATGGGGGTCACTGTATAATATAATGTATGGGAGTCACTGTATAATATAATATATGGGGGTCACTGTATAATATAATATATGGGGGTCACTGTATAATATAATATACGGGGGGTCACTGTATAATATAATATACGGGGGGTCACTGTATAATATAATATATGGGGGTCACTGTATAATGTAATATATGGGGGTGTCACTGTATAATATAATATATAGGGGTCACTGTATAATATAATATATGGGGGTCACTGTATAATATATGGGGGTCAATGTATAATATAATATATGGGAGTCACTGTATAATATAATATATGGGGGTCACTGTATAATATAATATACGGGGGGACACTGTATAATATAATATATGGGGGTCACTGTATAATATAATATATGGGGGGTCACTGTATAATATATTATACGGGGGTCACTGTATAATATAATATATGGGGGTCACTGTATAATATAATATACGGAGGGTTACTGTATAATATAATATATGGTGGGTCATTATATAATATAATATATGAGAGGTCACTGTATAATATAATGTAATATAATATATGGGAGTCGCTGTATAATATATATGGGTGATCACTGTATAATATAATACATGGGGGTCACTATATAGTATAATATATGAGGGTCACTGTATAATATAATATATGGGGGTCACTGTATAATATCATATATAGGGGTCACTGTATAATTTAATATATGGGGGTCACTGTATAATATAATATATGGGGGTCACTGTATACTATAATATATGGGGGTCACTGTATAATATAATATATGGGGGGTCAATGTATAATATATGGGGGTCACTGTATAATACAATATATGGGGGGTCACTGTATAATATAATATATGGGGGGTCACTGTATAATATAATATATGGGGGTCACTGTATAATATATGGGGGGTCACTGTATAATATATATGGGGGTCACTGTATAATATAATATATGGGGACTGCTGTATAATATATATGGGGGCACTGTATAATATAATATATGGGGGTCACTGTATAATATAATATATGGGTGTCACTGTATAACATAATATATGGGAGTCACTGTATAATATAATATATGGGGGTCACTGTATAATATAATATATGGGGGTCACTGTATAATATAATATATGGGGGGGTTACTGTATAATATAATATATGGGGGGGTCATTGTATAATATAATATATGGGGGGGTCACTGTATAATATAATATATGGGGGTCAATGTATAATATAATATATGGGGGGGTCACTGTATAATATAATATATGGGGTCACTGTATAATATAATATATGGGGGTCACTGTATAATATAATATATGGGGGTCACTGTATAATATAATATATGGGCGGTCACTGTATAATATAAGGGGGTCACTGTCTAATATAATATAATATATGGGGGTCGCTGTTTAATATAATATCTGCGGGGGTCACTGTATAATATAATATAATATAATATATGGGGGTCACTGTATAATATAATATATGGGATTCACTGTATAATATAATATATGGGGGGTCACTGTATAATATAATATATGGGGGTCACTGTTTAATATAATATTTGAAGTCGCTGTATAATATAATATATGGTGGTCACTGTTTAATATAATATATGGGGGTCATTGTATAATATAATGTATGGGGGTCACTGTATAATATAATATATGGCGTCACTGTGTAATATAATACATGGGGGGGTCATTGTATAATATAATATATTAGGGGTCACTGTATAATATAATGTAATATAATATATGGGGGTCTCTGTGTAATATAATATATGGGAGTCACTGTTTAATATAATATATGGGGTCACTGTATAATATAATATATGGGGGTCACTGTATAATATAATATATGGGGGGGTCACTGTATAATATATGGGGGTCACTGTATAATATAATATATGGGGTCACTGTATAATATAATATATGGGGGTCACTGTTTAATATAATATATGGGGGGGGTCACTGTATAATATAATATATAGGGGTCACTGTATAATATAATATATGGGGGTCACTGTTTAATATAATATATGGGGAGGTCACTGTATAATATAATATATGGGGGTCACTGTATAATATAATATATGGGGGGGTCACTGTATAATATAATATATGGGGTCACTGTATAATATAATATATGGGGGTGACTGTATAATATAATATTTGGGGGTCACTGTTTAATATATTATATGGGGGTCACTGTATAGTATAATATATGGGGGGTCACTGTATAATATAATATATGGGGTCACTGTATAATATAATATATGGGGGTCACTGCATAATATAATATATGGGGGTCACTGTATAATATAATATATGGGGGGTCACTGTATAATATATATGGGGGTCACTGTATAATATATATGTGGGGCAATGTATAATATAATATATGGGTGTCACTGTATAATATAATATATGGGAGTCACTGTATAATATAATATATGGGGGGTCGCTGTATAATATAATATATGCGGGGCTCACTGTATAATATAATATATAGGGGGGTCATAATATAATATGATATATGGGGGTCACTGTATAATATAATATATGGGGGGTCACTGTATAATATAATTTATGGGGGTCACTGTATAATATAATATATGGGGGTCACTGTATAATATAATAAATGGGGGTCACTGTATAATATATGGGGGGGCACTGTATAATATAATATATGGGGTCACTGTATAATATAAAATATGGGAGTCACTGTATAATATAATATATGGGGGTCACTGTATAATATAATATATGGGGGGGTCACTGTATAATATAATATATGGGGGGTCATTGTAAAATATAATATATGGGGGGTCAATGTATAATATAATATATGGGGGTCACTGTATAATATAATATATGGGGGTCACTGTATAATATAATATATGGGGGTCACTGTATAATATAATATATGGGGTCACTGTATAATATAATATATGGGGGTCACTGTATAATATAATATATGGGGGTCACTGCATAATATAATACATGGGGGTCACTGTATAATATAATATATGGGGGTCACTGTATTATATAATATATGGGGGGTCACTGTATAATATAATATATGGGGGTCACTGTATAATATAATATATGGGGGTCACTGTATAATATAATATATGGGGGGGTGTCACTGTATAATATAATATATGGGGTCACTGTAAAATATTATATATGGGGGTCACTGTATAATTTAATATATGGGGGTCACTGTATAATATATTATATGGGTGTCACTGTATAATATAATATATGGGGGTCACTGTATAATATAATATATGGGGTCACTGTATAATATAATATATGGGGGTCACTGCATAATATAATATATGGGGGTCACTGTGTAATCTAATATATGGGGGCTACTGTATAATATATATGGGGGTCACTGTATAATATAATATATGGGAGTCACTGTATAATATAATATATGGGGGTCACTGTATAATATAATATATGGGGGGGTCACTGTATAATATAATATATGGGGGGGTCATTGTATGATATAATATATGGGGGGTCACTGTATAATATAATATATGGGGGTCACTGTATAATATAATATATGGGGTCACTGTATAATATAATATATGGGAGTCACTGTATAATATAATATATGGAGGTCACTGTATAATATAATATATGGGGGGGTCACTGTATAATATAATATATGGGGGGTCATTGTATAATATAATATATGGGGGGTCACTGTATAATATAATATATGGGGGTCACTGTATAATATAATATATGGGGTCACTGTATAATATAATATATGGGGTCACTGTATAATATAATATATGGGGGTCACTATAATATAATATATGGGGGGTCACTGTATAAAATATGGGGGTCACTGTATAATATAATATATGGGGTCACTGCATAATATAATATATGGGGTCACTGTATAATATAATATATAGGGGTCACTGTATAATATAATATATGGGGGTCACTGTTTAATATAATATATGGGGGGTCACTGTATAATATAATATATGGGGGTCACTATATAATATCATATATGGGGGGGTCATTGTATAATATAATATAAGAGGGGATCACTGTATAATATAATATAAGGGGTCACTGTATAATATAATATATGGGGGTCACTGTATAATATAATATATGGGGGTCACTGTATAATATAATATATGGGGGGTCACTGTATAATATATGGGGGTCACTGTATAATATAATATAAGGGGGGTCACTGTATAATATAATATAATGTATGGGGGTCGCTGTTTAATATAATATCTGCGGGGGTCACTGTATAATATAATATAATATAATATTTGGGGGTCACTGTATAATATAATATATGGGTTTCACTGTATAATATAATATATGGGGGGTCACTGTATAATATAATATATGGGGGTCACTGTTTAATATAATATTTGGGGTCACTGTATAATATAATATATGGTGGTCACTGTTTAATATAATATATGGGGGTCACTGTATAATATAATATATGGGGGTCACTGTATATTATAATATATAGGGGTCACTGTATAATATAATATATGGGGGTCACTGTATAATATAATATAATATATGGGGGTCACTGTATAATATAATATATGGGGGGTCACTGTATAATATAATATAATATATGGGGGTCACTGTATAATATAATATATGGGGGGGTCATTGTATAATATAATATATGGGGGGTCACTGTATAATATAATATATGGAGGGTCACTGTATAATATAATATATGGGGGGTCACTGTATAATATAATATATGGGGGTAACTGTATAATATGTGGGGGGCACTGTATAATATAATATATGGGGGTCACTGTATAATATAATATATGGGGGGTCACTGTATAATATAATATATGGGGTCTCTGTATAATATAAAATATGGGGGTCACTGCATATTATAATATATGGGGGTCACTGTACAATATAATATATGGGGGGTCACTGTATAATATAATATATGGGGTTCACTGTATAATATAATATATGGGGGTCACTGCATATTATAATATATGGGGGTCACTGTATAATATAATATATGGGGGGTCACTGTATAATATAATATATGGGGTCATTGTATAATATATAATTATATGGGGGTCACTGTATAATATATATGGGGGGCGCTGTATAATATAATATATGGGGGCCACTGTATAATATAATATATGGGAGTCACTGTATAATATAATATATGAGGGTCACTGTATAATAAAATATATGGGGGTCGCTGTATAATATAATATATGGGGGTCACTGTATAATATAATATATGGGGGTAACTGTATAATATAATATATGGGGGGGTCACTGTATAATATATTATATGGGGGGTCACTGTATAACATAATATAATATATGGGGGTCTCTGTATAATATAATATATGGGGTGTCACTGTATAATATAATATAATATAATATAATATAATATAATATAATATATGGGGGTCTCTGTATAATATAATATATGGGGGTCATTGTATAATATAATATATGCGGGGGTCACTGTATAATATAATATATAGGGGGGTCATTATATAATATGATATATGGGGGTCACTGTATAATATAATATATGGGGGGTCACTGTATAATATAATTTATGGGGGTCACTGTATAATATTATATATGGGGGTCACTGTATAATATAATATATGGGGGTCACTGTATAATATAATATATGGGGGGTCACTGTATAATATAATATATGGGGGTCACTGTGTAATATAATATATGCGGGGGTCTCTGTATAATATAATATATGGGGGTCACTGTATAATATAATATATGGAGGTCATTGTATAATATAATATATGGGGTTCACTGTATAATATATGGGAGTCACTGTATAATATAATATATGGGGTCACTGTATAATATATATGGGGGCACTGTATAATATATATGGGGGGGTCACTGGATAATATGATATATGAGGTTCACTGTATAATATAGTATATGGGGGATCACTGTATAATATATATGGGGGTCTCTGTATAATATAATATATGGGGGTCACTGTATAATATAATATATGGGAGTTACTGTACAATATAATATATGGGGGTCACTGTATAATATAATATATGGGGGTCACTGTATAATATAATATATGGGGATCGCTGTATAATATACTATATGGGGGTCACTGTATAATATAATATATGGGGGGTCACTGTATAATATAATATATGGGGGTCACTGTATAATATAATATATGGGGGGTCACTGTATAATATAATATATGGGGGTCACTGTATAAAATAATATAATATATGGGGGTCTCTGTATAATATAATATATGGAGGGTCACTGTATAATATAATATATGGGGGTCTCTGTATAATATAATATATGGGGGTCACTGTATAATATAATATATGGGAGTCACTGTATAATATAATATATGGGGGGTCGCTGTATAATATAATATATGCGGGGCTCATTGTATAATATAATATATAGGGGGGTCATAATATAATATGATATATGGGGGTCACTGTATAATATAATATATGGGGGGTCACTGTATAATATAATTTATGGGGGTGATGGTATAATATAATATATTGGGGTCACTGTATAATATAATATATGGGGGTCACTGTATAATATATGGGGGTCACTGTATAATATAATATATGGGGTCACTGTATAATATAATATATGGGAGTCACTGTATAATATAATATATGGGGGTCACTGTATAATATAATATATGGGGGGGTCACTGTATAATATAATATATGGGGGGTCATTGTATAATATAATATATGGGGGGTCAATGTATAATATAATATATGGGGGTCACTGTATAATATAATATATGGGGGTAACTGTATAATATAATATATGGGGTCACTGTATAATATAATATATGGGGTCACTGTATAATATAATATATGGGTGTCACTGTATAATATAATATATGGGGGTCACTGCATAATATAATATATGGGGGTCACTGTATAATATAATATATGGGGGTCACAGTATTATATAATATATGGGGGGTCACTGTATAATATAATATATGGGGGTCACTGTATAATATAATATATGGGGGTCACTGTATAATATAATATATGGGGTCACTGTAAAATATTATATATGGGGGTCTCTGTAAAATTTAATATATGGGGGTCACTGTATAATATAATATATGGGGGTCACTGTATAATATAATATATGGGGGTCACAGTATAATATAATATATGGGGGGTCACTGTATAATATAATATATGGGGGTCACTGTATAATATAATATATGGTGGTCACTGTATAAATAATGGGGGGCACTGTATAATATAATATATGGGTAACTGTATAATATAATATATGGGTGTCACTGTATAATATAATATATATCGGGGTCACTGTATAATATAATATATGGGGGGTCACTGTATAATATATGGGGGTCACTGTATAATATAATATATGGGGGGGTCACTGTATTATATATGGGGGTCACTGTATAATATAATATATAGGGTCACTGTATAATATAATATATGGGGGTCACTGCATAATATAATATATGGGGGTCACTGTATAATCTAATATATGGGGGCTACTGTATAATATATATGGGAGGCATTGTATAATATAATATATAAGGGTCACTGTATAATATAATATATGGGGGTCATTGTATAATATAATATATTGGAGTCACTGTATAATATAATGTATGGGGGTCACTGTATAATATAATATATGGGGGGGTCACTATATAATATAATATATGGGGGGGTCATTGTATAATATAATATATGGGGGGTCACTGTATAATATAATATATGGGGGTCACTGTATAATATAATATATGGGGTCACTGTATAATATAATATATGGGGTCACTGTATAATATAATATATGGGGGTCACTGTATAATATAATATATGGGGGTCTCTGTATAAAATAATATATGGGGGTCACTGTATAATATAATATATGGGATTCACTGTATTATATAATATTTGGGGGGTCACTGTATAATATAATATATGGGGGTCACTGTTTAATATATGGGGTCTCTGTATAATATAATATATGGCGTTAACTGTTTAATATAGTATATGGGGTCACTGTATAATATAATATATGGGGGTGACTGTATAATATAATATATGGGGTCACTGTATAATATAATATATATGGGGGGGGTCATTGTATAATATAATATATGGGGGTCACTGTATAATATAATATATGGGGGTCACTGTATATTATAATATATGGGGGTCACTGTATAATATAATATATGGGGGGGTCACTGTATAATATAATATATGGGGTCACTGTATAATATAATATATGGAAGTCACTGTATAATATAATATATGGGGTCACTGTTTAATATATTATATGGGGGTCACTGTATAATATAATATATGGGGGGTCACTGTATAATATAATATATGGGGTCACTGTATAATATAATATATGGGGGTCACTGCATTATATAATATATGGGGGTCACTGTATAATATAATATATGGGGGGTCACTGTATAATATATATGGGGGTCACTGTATAATATACTATATGGGAGTCACTGTATAATATAATATAATATAATATATGGGGGTCGCTGTTTAATATAATATCTGCGGGGGTCACTGTATAATATAATATAATATAATATTTGGAGGTCACTGTATAATATAATATATGGGGTCACTGTATAATATAATACATGGGGGGGTCATTGTATAATATAATATATGAGGGGTCACTGTATAATATAATGTAATATAATATATGGGGGTCTCTGTGTAATATAATATATGGAAGTCACTGTTTAATATAATATATGGGGGTCACTGTATAATATAATATATGGGGGTCACTGTATATTATAATATATGGGGGTCACTGTATAATATAATATATGGGGGGGTCACTGTATAATATAATATATGGGGTCACTGCATAATATAATATACGGAAGTCACTGTATAATATAATATATGGGGTCACTGTTTAATATATTATATGGGGGTCACTGTATAATATAATATATGGGGGGTCACTGTATAATATAATATATGGGGTCACTGTATAATATAATATATGGGGGTCACTGCATTATATAATATATGGGGTCACTGTATAATATAATATATGGGGGGTCACTGTATAATATATATGGGGGTCATTGTATAATATACTATATGGGAGTAACTGTATAATATATATGTGGGGCACTGTATAATATAATATATGGGGGTCAGTGTATAATATAATATATGTGGCTCACTGTATAATATAATATATGGGAGTCACTGTATAATATAATATATGGGGGTCACTGTATAATATAATATTTGGGGGTCGCTGTATAATATAATATACGGGGGTCACTGTATAATATAATATATGGGGGGTCACTGTATAATGTAATATATGGGGGGTCACTGTATAAAATAATATAATATAGGGGGGTTTCTGTATAATATAATATATGGGGGGTCACTGTATAATATAATATAATTTAATATAATATATGGGGGTCTCTGTATAATATAATATATGGGAGTCACTGTATAATATAATATATGGAAGGTCGCTGTATAATATAATATATGCGGGGGTCACTGTATAATATAATAGATAGGAGGGTCATAATATAATATGATATATGGGGGTCACTGTATGATATAATATATGGGGGGTCATTGTATAATATAATTTATGGTGGTCACTGTATAATATAATATATGGGGGTCACTGTATAATATAATATATGGGGGTCACTGCATTATATAATATATGGGGGTCACTGTATAATATAATATATGGGGGGTCACTGTATAATATATATGGGGGTCACTGTATAATATACTATATGGGAGTCACTGTATAATATAATATAATATATGGGGGTCGCTGTTTAATATAATATCTGCGGGGGTCACTGTATAATATAATATAATATAATATTTGGAGGTCACTGTATAATATAATATATGGGGTCACTGTATAATATAATACATGGGGGGGTCATTGTATAATATAATATATGAGGGGTCACTGTATAATATAATGTAATATAATATATGGGGGTCTCTGTGTAATATAATATATGGAAGTCACTGTTTAATATAATATATGGGGGTCACTGTATAATATAATATATGGGGGTCACTGTATATTATAATATATGGGGGTCACTGTATAATATAATATATGGGGGGGTCACTGTATAATATAATATATGGGGTCACAGTATAATATAATATACGGAAGTCACTGTATAATATAATATGTGGGGTCACTGTTTAATATATTATATGGGGGTCACTGTATAATATAATATATGGGGGGTCACTGTATAATATAATATATGGGGTCACTGTATAATATAATATATGGGGGTCACTGCATTATATAATATATGGGGTCACTGTATAATATAATATATGGGGGGTCACTGTATAATATATATGGGGGTCATTGTATAATATACTATATGGGAGTAACTGTATAATATATATGTGGGGCACTGTATAATATAATATATGGGGGTCAGTGTATAATATAATATATGTGGCTCACTGTATAATATAATATATGGGAGTCACTGTATAATATAATATATGGGGGTCACTGTATAATATAATATTTGGGGGTCGCTGTATAATATAATATACGGGGGTCACTGTATAATATAATATATGGGGGGTCACTGTATAATGTAATATATGGGGGGTCACTGTATAAAATAATATAATATAGGGGGGTTTCTGTATAATATAATATATGGGGGGTCACTGTATAATATAATATAATTTAATATAATATATGGGGGTCTCTGTATAATATAATATATGGGAGTCACTGTATAATATAATATATGGAAGGTCGCTGTATAATATAATATATGCGGGGGTCACTGTATAATATAATAGATAGGAGGGTCATAATATAATATGATATATGGGGGTCACTGTATGATATAATATATGGGGGGTCATTGTATAATATAATTTATGGTGGTCACTGTATAATATAATATATGGGGGTCACTGTATAATATACTATATGGGGGTCAATGTATAATATAATATATGGGGGTCACTGTATAATATAATATATGGGGGGGTCACTGTATAATATAATATATGGGAGTCGCTGTATAATATAATATATGTGGGTCACTGTATAATATAATATATGGGGGGGTCATTGTATAATATAATATATGGGGGGTCACTGTATAATATAATATATGGGGGGTCACTGTATAATATAATATATGGGGGTCACTGTATAATATACTATATGGGGGTCACTGTATAATATAATATATGGGGGGTCACTGTATAATATAATATATGGGGGGTCACTGTATAATATAATATATGTGGGTCACTGTATAATATAATATATGGGGGGGTCATTGTATAATATAATATATGGGGGGTCACTGTATAATATAATATATGGGGGGTCACTGTATAATATAATATATGGGGGGTCACTGTATAATATAATATATGGGGGGTCACTGTATAATATAATATATGGGGGTCACTGTATAATATACTATATGGGGGTCACTGTATAATATAATATATGGGGGTCACTGTATAATATAATATATGGGGGGGTCACTGTATAATATAATATATGGGAGTCGCTGTATAATATAATATATGTGGGTCACTGTATAATATAATATATGGGGGGGTCATTGTATAATATAATATATGGGGGGTCACTGTATAATATAATATATGGGGGGTCACTGTATAATATAATATATGGGGGGTCACTGTATAATATAATATATGGGAGTCGCTGTATAATATAATATATGTGGGTCACTGTATAATATAATATATGGGGGGGTCATTGTATAATATAATATATGGGGGGTCACTGTATAATATACTATATGGGGGTCACTGTATAATATAATATATGGGGGTCACTGTATAATATAATATATGGGGGGGTCACTGTATAATATAATATAATATATGGGGGTCGCTGTATAATATAATATATGTGGGTCATTGTATAATATAATATATGGGGGGGTCATTGTATAATATAATATATGGGGGTCACTGTATAATATAATATATGGGGTCACTGTATAATATAATATATGGGGGGTCACTGTATAATATAATATATGGGGGGTCACTGTATAATATAATATATGGGGGTCACTGTATAATATAATATATGGGGGGGTCATTGTATAATATAATATATGGGGGGTCACTGTATAATATATGGGGGTCACTGAATAATATAATATATGGGGGTCACTGCATAATATAATATATGGGGGTCACTGTATAATATAACATATGGGGGGGCACTGTATAATATAATTTACAGGGGTCACTGTATAATATAATATATGGGGGTCACTGTATAATATAATATATGGGGGTCACTGTATAATAAAATGTATGGGGGTCACTGTATAATATAATATATGGGGGGGTCACTGTATAATATAATATATGGGGGGGTCACTGTATAATTTAATATATGGGGGTCACTGTATAATATAATATATTGGGGTCACTGTATAATATAATATATGGGGGGTTACTGTATAATATAAAATATGGGGGTTACTGTATAATATAATATATGGGGTCACTGTATAATATAATATATGGGGTCACTGTATAATATAATATGTGGGGGGGTCACTGTATAATATAATATATTGGGGTCACTGTATAAAATAATATATTGGGGTCACTGTATAATATAATATATGGGGGTCACTGTATAATATAATATATGGGGGGTCACTGTATAATATAATATATAAGGGGTCACTGTATATTATAATTTATGGGGGTCACTGTATAATATATGGGGGGGCACTGAATAATATAATATATGGGGTAACTGTATAATATAATATATGGGGGTCACTGTATAATATAATATATATCGGGGTCACTGTATAATATAATATATGGGGGCTCACTTTATAATATATGGGGGTTACTGTATAATATAATATATGGGGGGTCACTGTATAATATATGGGGGTCACTGTATAATATAATATATGGGGTCACTGTATAATATAATATATGGGGGTCACTGCATAATATAATATATGGGGGTCATTGTATAATCTAATATATGGGGGGGTCACTGTATAATATATATGGGGGTCACTGTATAATATAATATATGGGGGCTACTGTATAATATATATGGGGGGCACTGTATAATATAATATATGGGGGTCAGTGTATAATATATGGGGGTCACTGTATAATATAATATATGGGGGGGTCACTGTATAATATAATATATGGGGGGTCACTGTATAATATAATATATGGGGGGTCACTGTATAATATAATATATGGGGGTCACTGTATAATATAATATATGGGGGGGTCATTGTATAATATAATATATGGGGGGTCACTGTATAATATATGGGGGTCACTGAATAATATAATATATGGGGGTCACTGCATAATATAATATATGGGGGTCAATGTATAATATAACATATGGGGGGGCACTGTATAATATAATTTACAGGGGTCACTGTATAATATAATATATGGGGGTCACTGTATAATATAATATATGGGGGTCACTGTATAATAAAATGTATGGGGGTCACTGTATAATATAATATATGGGGGGGTCACTGTATAATATAATATATGGGGGGGTCACTGTATAATTTAATATATGGGGGTCACTGTATAATATAATATATTGGGGTCACTGTATAATATAATATATGGGGGGTCACTGTATAATATAAAATATGGGGGTTACTGTATAATATAATATATGGGGTCACTGTATAATATAATATATGGGGTCACTGTATAATATAATATGTGGGGGGGTCACTGTATAATATAATATATTGGGGTCACTGTATAAAATAATATATTGGGGTCACTGTATAATATAATATATGGGGGTCACTGTATAATATAATATATGGGGGGTCACTGTATAATATAATATATAGGGGGTCACTGTATAATATAATATATATCGGGGTCACTGTATAATATAATATATGGGGGCTCACTTTATAATATATGGGGGTTACTGTATAATATAATATATGGGGGGTCACTGTATAATATATGGGGGTCACTGTATAATATAATATATGGGGTCACTATATAATATATGGGGGTCACTGTATAATATAATATATTGGGGTCACTGTATAAAATAATATATTGGGGTCACTGTATAATATAATATATGGGGGTCACTGTATAATATAATATATGGGGGGTCACTGTATAATATAATATATGGGGGTCACTGTATAATATAATATATATCGGGGTCACTGTATAATATAATATATGGGGGCTCACTTTATAATATATGGGGGTTACTGTATAATATAATATATGGGGGGTCACTGTATAATATATGGGGGTCACTGTATAATATAATATATGGGGTCACTATATAATATATGGGGGTCACTGCATAATATAATATATGGGGGTCATTGTATAATCTAATATATGGGGGGGTCACTGTATAATATATATGGGGGTCACTGTATAATATAATATATGGGGGCTACTGTATAATATATATGGGGGGCACTGTATAATATAATATATGGGGGTCAGTGTATAATATATGGGGGTCACTGTATAATATAATATATGGGGGGGTCACTGTATTATATAATATATGGGGGGTCATTGTATAATATAATATAAGGGGGGATCACTGTATAATATAATATAAGGGGTCACTGTATAATATAATATATGGGGGTCACTGTATAATATAATATATGGGGGCACCGTATAATATATGGGGGGTCACTGTATAATATATGGGGGTCACTGTATAATATAATATATGGGGGGTCACTGTATAATATAATATAATATATGGGGGTCGCTGTTTAATATAATATCTGCGGGGGTCACTGTATTATATAATATAATATAATATTTGGGGGTCACTGTATAATATAATATATGGGATTCACTGTATAATATAATATATGGGGGGTCACTGTATAATATAATATATGGGGGTCACTGTTTAATATAATATTTGGGGTCACTGTATAATATAATATATGGTGGTCACTGTTTAATATAATATATGGGGGTCACTGTAAAATATAATATATGGGGGTCACTGTATATTATTATATATAGGGGTCACTTTATAATATAATATATGGGGGTCACTGTATAATATAATATAATATATGGGGGTCACTGTATAATATAATATATGGGGGGTCACTGTATAATATAATATAATATATGGGGGTCACTGTATAATATAATATATGGGGGGGTCATTGTATAATATAATATATGGGGGGGGTCACTGTATAATATAATATATGGAGGGTCACTGTATAATATAATATATGGGGGGGTCACTGTATAATATAATATATGGGGGTAACTGTATAATATGTGGGAGGCACTGTATAATATAATATATGGGGGTCACTGTATAATATAATATATGGGGGGTCACTGTATAATATAATATATGGGGTCTCTGTATAATATAAAATATGGGGGTCACTGCATATTATAATATATGGGGGTCACTGTACAATATAATATATGGGGGGTCACTGTATAATATAATATATGGGGTTCACTGTATAATATAATATATGGGGGTCACTGCATATTATAATATATGGGGGTCACTGTATAATATAATATATGGGGGGTCACTGTATAATATAATATATGAGGTCATTGTATAATATATAATTATATGGGGGTCACTGTATAATATATATGGGGGGCGCTGTATAATATAATATATGGGGGCCACTGTATAATATAATATATGGGAGTCACTGTATAATATAATATATGAGGGTCACTGTATAATATAATATATGGGGGTCGCTGTATAATATAATATATGGGGGTCACTGTATAATATAATATATGGGGGTAACTGTATAATATAATATATGGGGGGGTCACTGTATAATATAATATATGGGGGGTCACTGTATAACATAATATAATATATGGGGGTCTCTGTATAATATAATATATGGGGGGTCACTGTATAATATAATATAATATAATATAATATAATATAATATATGGGGGTCTCTGTATAATATAATATATGGGGGTCATTGTATAATATAATATATGCGGGGGTCACTGTATAATATAATATATAGGGGGGTCATTATATAATATGATATATGGGGGTCACTGTATAATATAATATATGGGGGGTCACTGTATAATATAATTTATGGGGGTCACTGTATAATATTATATATGGGGGTCACTGTATAATATAATATATGGGGGTCACTGTATAATATAATATATGGGGGGTCACTGTATAATATAATATATGGGGGTCACTGTGTAATATAATATATGCGGGGGTCACTGTATAATATAATATATGGGGGTCACTGTATAATATAATATATGGAGGTCACTGTATAATATAATATATGGGGTTCACTGTATAATATATTGGAGTCACTGTATAATATAATATATGGGGTCACTGTATAATATATATGGGGGCACTGTATAATATATATGGGGGGGTCACTGGATAATATGATATATGAGGTTCACTGTATAATATAATATATGGGGGATCACTGTATAATATATATGGGGGTCTCTGTATAATATAATATATGGGGGAAACTTTATAATATATATGGGGGGCACTATATAATATAATATATGGGGGTCACTGTATAATATAATATATGGGAGTTACTGTACAATATAATATATGGGGGTTACTGTATAATATAATATATGGGGTCACTGTATAATATATTATATGGGGGGTCACTGTATAATATAATATATGGGGGGTCATTGTATAATATATTTGGGATCACTGTTAAATATAATATATGGGGGTCACTGTATAATATAATATATGGGGGTCACTGTATAATATAATATATGGGGGGTCACTGTATAATATATGGGGGTCACTGTATAATATATGGGGGTCAATGTATAATATAATATATGGGGTCACTGTATAATATAATATATGGGGGTCACTGTATAATATAATATATGGGGGGTCACTGTATAATATAATATATGGGGTCACTGTATAATATAATATATGGGGTCACTGTATAATATAATATATGGGGGGTCACTGTATAATATAATATATGGGGTCACTGTATAATATAATATATGGGGGGTTACTGTATAATATATGGGGGGTCACTGTATAATATAATATATGGGGTCACTGTATAATATAATATATGGGGGTCACTGTATAATATAATATATGGGGGTCACTGTTTAATATATTATATGGGGGTCACTGTATAGTATAATATATGGGGTGTCACTGTATAATATAATATATGGGGTCACTGTATAATATAATATATGGGGGGTCACTGTATAATATAATATAATATATGGGGGTCTCTGTATAATATAATATATGGGGCTCACTGTATAATATAATATATAGGAGTAACTGTATAATATATCATATGAGGGGTCGCTGTATAATATAATATATGCGGGGGTCACTGTATAATATAATATATAGGGGGGTCATAATATAATATGATATATGGGGGTCACTGTATAATATAGTATATGGGGTCCCTGTATAATATAATATATGGGTTTCACTGCATAATATAATATATGCGGGTCACTGTATAATATAATATATGGGGGTCACTGTATAATATAATATATGGGGGGTCACTGTATAATATAATATAATATATGGGGGTCGCTGATTAATATAATATATGGGGGTCACTGTATAATATAATATATGGGGGGGTCATTGTATAATATAATATATGTGGGGTCACTGAATAATATAATATATGGGGGGTCACTGTATAATATAATATATGGGGGTCACTGTATAATATAATATATGGGGGGTCACTGTATAATATAATATATGGGGGTCACTGTATAATATAATATATGGGGGGTCACTGTATAATATAATATATGGGGTCACTGTATAATATAATATATGGGGGTCACTGTATAATATAATATATGGGGGTCACTGTTGAATATATTATATGGGGGTCACTGTATAGTATAATATATGGGGGGTCACTGTATAATATAATATATGGGGTCACTGTATAGTATAATATATGGGGGGTCACTGTATAATATAATATAATATATGGGGGGTGCTGTATAATATAATATATGGGGGCCACTGTATAATATAATATATGGGAGTCACTGTATAATATAATATATGAGGGTCACTGTATAATATAATATATGGGGGTCGCTGTATAATATAATATATGGGGGTCACTGTATAATATAATATATGGGGGTAACTGTATAATATAATATATGGGGGGGTCACTGTATAATATAATATATGGGGGGTCACTGTATAACATAATATAATATATGGGGGTCTCTGTATAATATAATATATGGGGGGTCACTGTATAATATAATATAATATAATATAATATAATATAATATATGGGGGTCTCTGTATAATATAATATATGGGGGTCATTGTATAATATAATATATGCGGGGGTCACTGTATAATATAATATATAGGGGGGTCATTATATAATATGATATATGGGGGTCACTGTATAATATAATATATGGGGGGTCACTGTATAATATAATTTATGGGGGTCACTGTATAATATTATATATGGGGGTCACTGTATAATATAATATATGGGGGTCACTGTATAGTATAATATATGGGGGGTCACTGTATAATATAATATAATATATGGGGGTCTCTGTATAATATAATATATGGGGCTCACTGTATAATATAATATATAGGAGTAACTGTATAATATAATATATAGGGGGGTCATAATATAATATGATATATGGGGGTCACTGTATAATATAATTTATGGGGGTCACTGTATAATATAATATATGGGGGTCACTGTATAATATAATATATGGGGGGTCACTGTATAATATAATATATGGGGGTCACTGTATAATATAATATATGGGGGTCACTGTATAATATAATATATGGGGGTCACTGTATAATATAATATATGGGGGTCACTGTATAATATATGGGAGTCACTGTATAATATAATATATGGGGTCACTGTATAATATATATGGGGGGCACTGTATAATATATATGGGGGGTCACTGTATAATATGATATATGGGGTTCACTGTATAATATAATATATGGGGGATCACTGTATAATATATATGGGGGTCTCTGTATAATATAATATATGGGCGTCACTTTATAATATATATGGGGGGCACTGTATAATATAATATATGGGGGTCACTGTATAATATAATATATGGGAGTTACTGTACAATATAATATATGGGGGTCACTGTATAATATAATATATGGGGGGTCACTGTATAATATAATATATGGGGGTCACTGTATAATATAATATATGGGGGGTCACTGTATAATATATGGGGGTCACTGTATAATATAATATATGGGGTCACTGCATAATATAATATATGGGGGTCACTGTATAATATAATATATGGGGGGTCACTGTATAATATATATGGGGTCACTGTATAATATAATATATGGGGGTCACTGTATAATATAATATACGGGGGGTCACTGTATAATATAATATATGGGGGTCACTGTATAATATAATATATGGGGGTCACTGTATAATATATGGGTGTCACTGTATAATATAATATATGGGGTTCACTGCATAATATAATATATGCGGGTCACTGTATAATATAATATATGGGGGTCACTGTATAATATAATAAATGGGGGGTCACTGTATAATATAATATATGGGGGGTCACTGTATAATATAATATATGGGGGTCGCTGTTTAATATAATATATGGGGGTCACTGTATAATATAATATATGGGGGGGTCATTGTATAATATAATATATGTGGGGTCACTGTATAATATAATATAATATAATATAAGGGGGGTCACTGTATAATATAATATATGGGGGTCACTGTATAATATAATATATGGGGGGTCACTGTATAATATAATATATGGGGTCACTGTATAATATAATATATGGGGGGTCACTGTATAATATAATATATGGCGTCACTGTATAATATAATATATGGGGGGTTACTGTATAATATATGGGGGGTCACTGTATAATATAATATATGGGGTCACTGTATAATATAATATATGGGGGTCACTGTATAATATAATATATGGGGGTCACTGTTTAATATATTATATGGGGGTCACTGTATAGTATAATATATGGGGTGTCACTGTATAATATAATATATGGGGTCACTGTATAATATAATATATGGGGGGTCACTGTATAATATAATATAATATATGGGGGTCTCTGTATAATATAATATATGGGGCTCACTGTATAATATAATATATAGGAGTAACTGTATAATATAATATATGAGGGGTCGCTGTATAATATAATATATGCGGGGGTCACTGTATAATATAATATATAGGGGGGTCATAATATAATATGATATATGGGGGTCACTGTATAATATAGTATATGGGGTCCCTGTATAATATAATATATGGGTTTCACTGCATAATATAATATATGCGGGTCACTGTATAATATAATATATGGGGGTCACTGTATAATATAATATATGGGGGGTCACTGTATAATATAATATAATATATGGGGGTCGCTGATTAATATAATATATGGGGGTCACTGTATAATATAATATATGGGGGGGTCATTGTATAATATAATATATGTGGGGTCACTGAATAATATAATATATGGGGGGTCACTGTATAATATAATATATGGGGGTCACTGTATAATATAATATATGGGGGGGTCACTGTATAATATAATATATGGGGTCACTGTGTAATATAATATATAGGGGTCACTGTATAATATAATATATGGGGGTCACTGTTTAATATAATATATGGGGGGTCACTGTATAATATAATATATGGGGGTCACTGTATAATATAATATATGGGGGGTCACTGTATAATATAATATATGGGGTCACTGTATAATATAATATATGGGGGTCACTGTATAATATAATATATGGGGGTCACTGTTGAATATATTATATGGGGGTCACTGTATAGTATAATATATGGGGGGTCACTGTATAATATAATATATGGGGTCACTGTATAGTATAATATATGGGGGGTCACTGTATAATATAATATAATATATGGGGGTCTCTGTATAATATAATATATGGGGCTCACTGTATAATATAATATATAGGAGTAACTGTATAATATAATATATAGGGGGGTCATAATATAATATGATATATGGGGGTCACTGTATAATATAATTTATGGGGGTCACTGTATAATATAATATATGGGGGTCACTGTATAATATAATATATGGGGGTCACTGTATAATATAATATATGGGGGGTCACTGTATAATATAATATATGGGGGTCACTGTATAATATAATATATGGGGGTCACTGTATAATATAATATATGGGGGTCACTGTATAATATAATATATGGGGGTCACTGTATAATATATGGGAGTCACTGTATAATATAATATATGGGGTCACTGTATAATATATATGGGGGGCACTGTATAATATATATGGGGGGTCACTGTATAATATGATATATGGGGTTCACTGTATAATATAATATATGGGGGATCACTGTATAATATATATGGGGGTCTCTGTATAATATAATATATGGGCGTCACTTTATAATATATATGGGGGGCACTGTATAATATAATATATGGGGGTCACTGTATAATATAATATATGGGAGTTACTGTACAATATAATATATGGGGGTCACTGTATAATATAAGATATGGGGTCACTGTATAATATATTATATGGGGGGTCACTATATAATATAATATATGGGGGGTCATTGTATAATAAAATATATTTGGGGTCACTGTATAATATAATATATGGGGGGTCACTGTATAATATAATATATGGGGGTCACTGTATAATATAATATATGGGGGGTCACTGTATAATATATGGGGGTCACTGTATAATATATGGGGGTCACTGTATAATATAATATATGGGGGCACTGCATAATATAATATATGGGGGTCACTGTATAATATAATATATGGGGGGTCACTGTATAATATATATGGGGTCACTGTATAATATAATATATGGGGGTCACTGTATAATATAATATACGGGGGGTCACTGTATAATGTAATATATGGGGGTCACTGTATAATATGATATATGGGGGTCACTGTATAATATATGGGCGTCACTGTATAATATAATATATGGGGTTCACTGCATAATATAATATATGCGGGTCACTGTATAATATAATATATGGGGGTCACTGTATAATATAATAAATGGGGGGTCACTGTATAATATAATATATGGGGGTCACTGTATAATATAATATATGGGGGTCGCTGTTTAATTTAATATATGGGGGTCACTGTATAATATAATATATGGGGGGGTCATTGTATAATATAATATATGTGGGGTCACTGTATAATATAATATAAGGGGGGTCACTGTATAATATAATATATGGGGGTCACTGTATAATATAATATATGGGGGGTCACTGTATAATATAATATATGGGGGTCACTGTGTAATATAATATATGGGGGTCACTGTATAATATATGGGGGGTCACTGTATAATATATATGGGGGTCTCTGTATAATATAATATATGGGGGCTACTGTATAATATATATGGGGGCACTGTATAATATAATATATGGGGGTCACTGTATAATATAATATATGGGGGTCACTGTATAATATAATATATGGGAGTCACTGTATAATATAATATATGGGGGTCACTGTATAATATATTATATGGGGGTCACTGTATAATATAATATATTGGGGGGGTCACTGTATTATATAATATATGGGGGGGTCATTGTATAATATAATATATGGGGGGTCACTGTATAATATAATATATGGGGGTCAATGTATAATATAATATATGGGGTCACTGTATAATATAGTATATGGGGTCACTGTATAATATAATATATGGGGGTCACTGTATAATATAATATATGGGGGTCACTGTATAATATAATATATGGGGGGTTCACTGTATAATATATGGGCGTCACTGTATAATATAATATATGGGGTTCACTGCATAATATAATATATGCGGGTCACTGTATAATATAATATATGGGGGTCACTGTATAATATAATAAATGGGGGGTCACTGTATAATATAATATATGGGGGGTCACTGTATAATATAATATATGGGGGTCGCTGTTTAATATAATATATGGGGGTCACTGTATAATATAATATATGGGGGGGTCATTGTATAATATAATATATGTGGGGTCAATGTATAATATAATATAAGGGGGGTCACTGTATAATATAATATATGGGGGTCACTGTATAATATAATATATGGGGGGTCACTGTATAATATAATATATGGGGTCACTGTATAATATAATATATAGGGGTCACTGTATAATATAATACATGGGGGTCACTGTTTAATATAATATATGGGGGGTCACAGTATAATATAATATATTCGGGTCACTGTATAATATAATATATGGGGGGGGGTCACTGTATAATATAATATATGGGGTCACTGTATAATATAATATATGGGGGTCACTGTATAATATAATACATGGGGGTCACTGTTTAGTATATTATATGGGGGTCACTGTATAGTATAATATATGGGGGGTCACTGTATAATATAATATATGGGGTCACTGTATAATATAATATATGGGGGTCACTGTATAATATAATATATGGGGGGTCACTGTATAATATATATGGGGGTCATTGTATAATATACTATATGGGGGTCACTGTATAATATATATGTGGGGTACTGTATAATATAATATATGGGGGGTCACTGTATAATATAAAATATGGGGGTCACTGTATAATATAATATATGGGAGTCACTGTATAATATAATATATGGGGGGTCACTGTATAAAATAATATAATATATGGGGGTCTCTGTATAATATAATATATGGGGGGTCACTGTATAATATAATATAATATAATATATGGGGGTCTCTGTATAATATAATATATGGGGGTCACTGTATAATATAATATATGGGAGTCACTGTATAATATAATATATGGGAGGTCGCTGTATAATATAATATATGCGGGGCTGACTGTATAATATAATATATAAGGGGGTCATTATATAATATGATATATGGGGGTCACTGTATAATATAATATATGGGGGGTCACTGTATAATATAATTTATGGGGGTCACTGTATAATATAATATATGGGGGTCACTGTATAATATATGGGGGGGTTCACTGTATAATATAATATATGGGGTCACTGTATAATATAAAATATGGGAGTCACTCTATAATATAATATATGGGGGTCACTGTGTAATATAATATATGGGGGCGTCACTGTATAATATAATATATGGGGGTCACTGTATAATATAATATATGGGGTCACTGTATAATATAATATATAGGGTCACTGTATAATATAATATATGGGGGTCACTGTATAATATAATATATGGGTCACTGTATAATATAGTATATGGGGGTCACTGTATAATATAATATATGGGGGTCACTGTATAATATAATATATAGGGGGTCACTGTATAATATATGGGGGTCACTGTATAATATAATATATGGGGTCACTGTATAATATAATATATGGGGGTCACTGTATAAAATAATATATGGGAGTCACTGTATAATATAATATATGGGGGGGTCACTGTATAATATAATATATGGGGGGTCACTGTATAATATAATTTATGGGGGTCACTGTATAATATAATATATGGGGGTCACTGTATAATATAATATATGGGGGTCACTGTATAATATAATATATGGGGGTCACTGTATAATATAATATATGGGGTCACTGTATAATATAATATATGGGGGTCACTGCATTATATAATATATGGGGGTCACTGTATAATATAATATATGGGGGGTCACTGTATAATATATATGGGGGTCATTGTATAATATACTATATGGGAGTCACTGTATAATATATATGTGGGGCACTGTATAATATAATATATGAGGGTCAGTGTATAATATAATATATGGGGCTCACTGTATAATATATTATATGGGAGTCACTGTATAATATAATATATGGGGGTCACTGTATAATATAATATTTGGGGGTCGCTGTATAATATAATATATGGGGGACACTGTATAATATAATATATGGGGGGTCACTGTATAATATAATATATGGGGTGTCACTGTATAAAATAATATAATATAGGGGGGTTTCTGTATAATATAATATATGGGGGTGTCACTGTATAATATATTATATGGGGGGTCATTGTATAATATAATATATGGGGGGTCACTGTATAATATAATATATGGGGGGTCACTGTATAATATAATATATGGGGGGTCACTGTATAATATAATATATGGGGGTCACTGTATAATATAATATATGGGGGGGTCATTGTATAATATAATATATGGGGGGTCACTGTATAATATAATATATGGGGGGTCACTGTATAATATAATATATGGGGGTCACTGTATAATATAATATATGGGGGGGTCATTGTATAATATAATATATGGGGTGTCACTGTATAAAATAATATAATATAGGGGGGTCTCTGTATAATATAATATATGGGGGTGTCACTGTATAATATAATATATGGGGGGTCATTGTATAATATAATATATGGGGGGTCACTGTATAATATAATATATGGGGGGTCACTGTATAATATAATATATGGGGGGTCACTGTATAATATAATATATGGGGGTCACTGTATAATATATGGGGGGGTCATTGTATAATATAATATATGGGGGGTCACTGTATAATATAATATATGGGGGGTCACTGTATAATATAATATATGGGGGTCACTGTATAATATAATATATGGGGGGGTCATTGTATAATATAATATATGGGGGGGCACTGTATAATATAATTTACAGGGGTCACTGTATAATATAATATATGGGGGTCACTGTATAATATAATATATGGGGGTTACTGCATAATATAATATGTGGGGGTCACTGTATAATATAATATATGGGGGGCACTGTATAATATAATTTACAGGGGTCACTGTATAATATAATATATGGGGGTCACTGTATAATATAATATATGGGGGTCACTGTGTAATAAAATGTATGGGGGTCACTGTATAATATAATATATGGGGGAGTCACTGTATAATATAATATATGGGGGGGTCACTGTATAATTTAATATATGGGGGTCACTGTATAATATATGGGGGGCACTGAATAATATAATATATGGGGTAACTGTATAACATAATATATGGGGGTTACTGTATAATATAATATATATCGGGGTCACTGTATAATATAATATATGGGGGGTCACATTATAATATATGGGGGTCACTGTATAATATAATATATGGGGTCACTGTATAATATAATATATGGGGGTCACTGCATAATATAATATATGGGGGTCATTGTATAATCTAATATATGGGGGGTCACTGTATAATATATATGGGGGTCACTGTATAATATAATATATGGGGGCTACTGTATAATAAATATGGGGGGCACCGTATAATATAATATATGGGGGTCAGTGTATAATATAATATATGGGGGTCACTGTATAATATAATATATGGGAGGTCACTGTATAATGTAATATATGGGGGGTCATTGTATAATATAATATATGGGGGGATCACTGTATAATATAATATAAGGGGTCACTGTATAATATAATATATGGGGGTCACTGTATAATATAATATATGGGGGTCACTGTATAATATAATATATGGGGCGTCACTGTATAATATATGGGGGTCACTGTATAATATAATATATGGGGGTCACTGTATAATATAATATATGGGGTTCACTGTATAATATAATATATGGGGTTCACTGTATAATATAATATATGGGGGGGTCACTGTATAATATAATATATGGGGGGTCACTGTATAATATAATATAATATATGGTGGTCGCTGTTTAATATAATATCTGCGGGGGTCACTGTATAATATAATATAATATTTGGGGGTCACTGTATAATATAATATATAGGATTCACTGTATAATATAATATATGGAGGGGTCACTGTATAATATAATATATGGGGGTCACTGTTTAATATAATATTTGGGGTCACTGTATAATATAATATATGGGGGTCACTGTATAATATAATATATGGCGTCACTGTATAATATAATACATGGGGGGGGTCATTGTATAATATAATATATTAGGGGTCACTGTATAATATAATATATGGGAGTCACTGTTTAATATAATATATGGGGGTCACTGTATAATATAATATATGGGGGTCACTGTATATTATAATATATAGGGGTCACTGTATAATATAATATATGGGGGGGTCACTGTATAATATAATATATGGGAGTCGCTATATAATATAATATATGGGGGGGTCATTGTATAATATAATATATGGGGGGTCACTGTATAATATAATATATGGGGGGTCACTGTATAATATAATATAATATATGGGGGGGTCACTGTATAATATAATATATGGGGGGGTCATTGTATAATATAATATATGGGGGGTCACTGTATAATATAATATATGGAGGGTCACTGTGTAATATAATATATTGGGGGTCACTGTATAATATAAAATATGGGGGTCACTGCATATTATAATATATGGGGGTCACTGTATAATATAATATATGGGGGGTCACTGTATAATATAATATATGGGGTCATTGTATAATATACTATATGGGGGTCACTGTATAATATATATGGGGGGCGCTGTATAATTTAATATATGGGGGTCACTGTATAATATATGGGGGGCACTGAATAATATAATATATGGGGTAACTGTATAACATAACATATGGGGGTCACTGTATAATATAATATATATCGGGGTCACTGTATAATATAATATATGGGGGGTCACTTTATAATATATGGGGGTCACTGTATAATATAATATATGGGGTCACTGTATAATATAATATATGGGGGTCACTGCATAATATAATATATGGGGGTCATTGTATAATCTAATATATGGGGGGTCACTGTATAATATATATGGGGGTCACTGTATAATATAATATATGGGGGCTACTGTATAATATATATGGGGGGCACCGTATAACATAATATATGGGGGTCAGTGTATAATATAATATATGGGGGTCACTGTATAATATAATATATGGGAGGTCACTGTATAATGTAATATATGGGGGGTCATTGTATAATATAATATATGGGGGGATCACTGTATAATATAATATAAGGGGTCACTGTATAATATAATATATGGGGGTCACTGTATAATATAATATATGGGGGTCACTGTATAATATAATATATGGGGCGTCACTGTATAATATATGGGGGTCACTGTATAATATAATATATGGGGGTCACTGTATAATATAATATATGGGGTTCACTGTATAATATAATACATGGGGTTCACTGTATAATATAATATATGGGGGGGTCACTGTATAATATAATATATGGGGGGTCACTGTATAATATAATATAATATATGGTGGTCGCTGTTTAATATAATATCTGCGGGGGTCACTGTATAATATAATATAATATTTGGGGGTCACTGTATAATATAATATATAGGATTCACTGTATAATATAATATATGGAGGGGTCACTGTATAATATAATATATGGGGGTCACTGTTTAATATAATATTTGGGGTCACTGTATAATATAATATATGGGGGTCACTCTATAATATAATATATGGCGTCACTGTATAATATAATACATGGGGGGGGTCATTGTATAATATAATATATTAGGGGTCACTGTATAATATAATATATGGGAGTCACTGTTTAATAAAATATATGGGGGTCACTGTATAATATAATATATGGGGGTCACTGTATATTATAATATATAGGGGTCACTGTATAATATAATATATGGGGGGGTCACTGTATAATATAATATATGGGAGTCGCTATATAATATAATATATGGGGGGGTCATTGTATAATATAATATATGGGGGGTCACTGTATAATATAATATATGGGGGGTCACTGTATAATATAATATAATATATGGGGGGTCACTGTATAATATAATATATGGGGGGGTCATTGTATAATATAATATATGGGGGGTCACTGTATAATATAATATATGGAGGGTCACTGTGTAATATAATATATTGGGGGTCACTGTATAATATAAAATATGGGGGTCACTGCATATTATAATATATGGGGGTCACTGTATAATATAATATATGGGGGGTCACTGTATAATATAATATATAAGGTCATTGTATAATATACTATATGGGGGTCACTGTATAATATATATGGGGGGCGCTGTATAATTTAATATATGGGGGCCACTGTATAATATAATATATGGGAGTCACTGTATAATATAATATATGGGGGTCACTGTATAATATAATATATGGGGGTCGTTGTATAATATAATATATGGGGGTCACTGTATAATATAAAATATGGGGGTAACTGTATAATATAATATATGGGGGGGTCACTTTATAATATAATATATGGGGGGTCACTGTATAACATAATATAATATATGGGGGTCTCCGTATAATATAATATATGGGGGGGTCACTGTATAATATAATATAATATAATATATGGGGGTCTCTGTATAATATAATATATGGGGTTCACTGTATAATATAATATATGCGGGGGTCACTGTATAATATAATATATAGGGGGGTCATAATATAATATAATATATGGGGGTCACTGTATAATATAATATATGGGGGGTCACTGTATAATATAATTTATGGGGGTCACTGTATAATATAATATATGGGGGTCACTGTATAATATAATAAATGGGGGTCACTGTATAATATAATATATAGGGGTCACTGTGTAATATAATATATGCGGGGGTCACTGTATAATATAATATATGGGGGTCACTGTATAATATAATATATGGGGTTCACTGTATAATATATGGGAGTCACTGTATAATATAATATATGGGGTCACTGTATAATATATATGGGGGGCACTGTATAATATATATGGGGGGTCACTGGATAATATGATATATGGGGTTCACTGTATAATATAATATATGGGGGATCACTGTATAATATATATGGGGGTCTCTGTATAATATAATATATGGGGGTCACTTTATAATATATATGGGGGTCACTGTATAATATAATATATGGGAGTTACTGTACAATATAATATATGGGGGTCACTGTATAATATAATATATGGGGTCACTGTATAATATATTATATGGGGGGTCACTGTATAATATAATATATGGGGGGTCATTGTATAATATATTTGGGGTCACTGTTAAATATAATATATGGGGGTCACTGTACAATATGATATATGGGGTCACTGTATAATATAATATATGGGAGGTCACTGTATAATATATGGGGGTCACTGTATAATATATGGGGGTCACTGTATAATATAATATATGGGGTCACTGTATAATATAATATATGGGGGTCACTGTATAATATAATATATGGGGGGTCACTGTATAATATATATGGGGTCACTGTATAATATAATATATGGGGGACACTGTATAATATAAAGTACGGGGCGTCACTGTATAATATAATACATGGGGGTCACTGTATAATATAATATATGGGGGTCACTGTATAATATAATATATGGGGGGTCACTGTATAATATATGGGGGTCACTGCTTAATATAATATATGGTGGGTCATTGTATAATATAATATATGAGAGGTCACTGTATAATATAATGTAATATAATATATGGGGGTCACTGTATAATATAATACATGGGGGTCACTGTAAAATATAAGAAATGGAGGGTCACTGTATAATATATATGGGGTCATTGTATAATATAATATATGGATGTCACTGTATAATATATATGGGGGTCACTGTATAATATAATATATGGGGGTCACTGTATAATATAATGTATGGGAGTCACTGTATAATATAATATATGGGGGTCACTGTATAATATAATATATGGGGGTCACTGTATAATATAATATACGGGGGGTCACTGTATAATATAATATACGGGGGGTCACTGTATAATATAATATATGGGGGTCACTGTATAATGTAATATATGGGGGTGTCACTGTATAATATAATATATAGGGGTCACTGTATAATATAATATATGGGGGTCACTGTATAATATATGGGGGTCAATGTATAATATAATATATGGGAGTCACTGTATAATATAATATATGGGGGTCACTGTATAATATAATATACGGGGGGACACTGTATAATATAATATATGGGGGTCACTGTATAATATAATATATGGGGGGTCACTGTATAATATATTATACGGGGGTCACTGTATAATATAATATATGGGGGTCACTGTATAATATAATATACGGAGGGTCACTGTATAATATAATATATGGTGGGTCATTGTATAATATAATATATGAGAGGTCACTGTATAATATAATGTAATATAATATATGGGAGTCGCTGTATAATATATATGGGTGATCACTGTATAATATAATACATGGGAGTCACTATATAATATAATATATGAGGGTCACTGTATAATATAATATATGGGGGTCACTGTATAATATCATATATAGGGGTCACTGTATAATTTAATATATGGGGGTCACTGTATAATATAATATATGGGGGTCACTGTATACTATAATATATGGGAGGTCACTGTATAATATAATATATGGGGGTCACTGTATAATATATGGGGGGTCACTGTATAATATATATGGGGGTCACTGTATAATATAATATATGGGGGCTGCTGTATAATATATATGGGGGCACTGTATAATATAATATATGGGGGTCACTGTATAATATAATATATGGGTGTCACTGTATAACATAATATATGGGAGTCACTGTATAATATAATATATGGGGGTCACTGTATAATATAATATATGGGGGTCACTGTATAATATAATATATGGGGGGGTTACTGTATAATATAATATATGGGGGGGTCATTGTATAATATAATATATGGGGGGTCACTGTATAATATAATATATGGGGGTCAATGTATAATATAATATATGGGGGGGTCACTGTATAATATAATATATGGGGTCACTGTATAATATAATATATGGGGTCACTGTATAATATAATATATGGGGGTCACTGTATAATATAATATATGGGCGGTCACTGTATAATATAAGGGGGTCACTGTCTAATATAATATAATATATGGGGGTCGCTGTTTAATATAATATCTGCGGGGGTCACTGTATAATATAATATAATATAATATAATATAATATAATATAATATATGGGGGTCACTGTATAATATAATATATGGGGGGTCACTGTATAATATAATATATGGGGGTCACTGTTTAATATAATATTTGAAGTCGCTGTATAATATAATATATGGTGGTCACTGTTTAATATAATATATGGGGGTCACTGTATAATATAATGTATGGGGGTCACTGTATAATATAATATATGGCATCACTGTGTAATATAATACATGGGGGGGTCATTGTATAATATAATATATTAGGGGTCACTGTATAATATAATGTAATATAATATATGGGGGTCTCTGTATAATATAATATATGGGAGTCACTGTTTAATATAATATATGGGGGTCACTGTATAATATAATATATCGGGTCACTGTATATTATAATATATGGGGGTCACTGTATAATATAATATATGGGGGGGTCACTGTATAATATAATATATGGGGTCACTGTATAATATAATATATGGGGGAAACTGTTTAATATAATATATGGGGGGGTCACTGTATAATATAATATATAGGGGTCACTGTATAATATAATATATGGGGGTCACTGTTTAATATAATATATGGGGAGGTCACTGTATAATATAATATATGGGGGTCACTGTATAATATAATATATGGGGGGGTCACTGTATAATATAATATATGGGGTCACTGTATAATATAATATATGGGGGTGACTGTATAATATAATATTTGGGGGTCACTGTTTAATATCTTATATGGGGGTCACTGTATAGTATAATATATGGGGGGTCACTGTATAATATAATATATGGGGTCACTGTATAATATAATATATGGGGGTCACTGCATAATATAATATATGGGGGTCACTGTATAATATAATATATGGGGGGTCACTGTATAATATATATGGGGGTCATTGTATAATATACTATATGGGGGTCACTGTATAATATATATGTGGGGCACTGTATAATATAATATATGGGGGTCACTGTATAAAATAATATATGGGGGGTCACTGTATAATATAATATATGGGAGTCACTGTATAATATAATATATGGGGGGTCACTGTATAATATAATATATGGGGGTCGCTGTATAATATAATATATGGGGGTCACTGTATAATATAATATATGGGGGGTCACTGTATAATATAATATATGGGGGGTCACTGTATAAAATAATATAATATTTGGGGGTCTCTGTATAATATAATATATGGAGGGTCACTGTATAATATAATATAATATAATATAATATAATATATGGGGGTCTCTGTATAATATATTATATGGGGGTCACTGTATAATATAATATATGGGAGTCACTGTATAATATAATATATGGGGGGTCGCTGTATAATATAATATATGCGGGGCTCACTGTATAATATAATATATAGGGGGGTCATAATATAATATGATATATGGGGGTCACTGTATAATATAATATATGGGGGGTCACTGTATAATATAATTTATGGGGGTCACTGTATAATATAATATATGGGGGTCACTGTATAATATAATAAATGGGGGTCACTGTATAATATATGGGGGGGCACTGTATAATATAATATATGGGGTCACTGTATAATATAAAATATGGGAGTCACTGTATAATATGATATATGGGGGTCACTGTATAATATAATATATGGGGGGTCACTGTATAATATAATTTATGGGGGTCACTGTATAATATAATATATGGGGGTCACTGTATAATATAATAAATGGGGGTCACTGTATAATATATGGGGGGGCACTGTATAATATAATATATGGGGTCACTGTATAATATAAAATATGGGAGTCACTGTATAATATAATATATGGGGGTCACTGTATAATATAATATATGGGGGGGTCACTGTATAATATAATATATGGGGGGTCATTGTATAATATAATATATGGGGGGTCAATGTATAATATAATATATGGGGGTCACTGTATAATATAATATATGGGGGTCACTGTATAATATAATATATGGGGGTGTCACTGTATAATATAATATATGGGGTCACTGTATAATATAATATATGGGGGTCACTGTATAATATAATATATGGGGGTCACTGCATAATATAATACATGGGGGTCACTGTATAATATAATATATGGGGGTCACTGTATTATATAATATATGGGGGGTCACTGTATAATATAATATATGGGGGTCACTGTATAATATAATATATGGGGGTCACTGTATAATATAATATATGGGGGGGTGTCATTGTATAATATAATATATGGGGTCACTGTAAAATATTATATATGGGGGTCACTGTATAATTTAATATATGGGGGTCACTGTATAATATATTATATGGGTGTCACTGTATAATATAATATATGGGGGTCACTGTATAATATAATATATGGGGGTCACTGTATAATATAATATATGGGGGGGTCACTGTATAATATAATATATGGGGGGGTCATTGTATAATATAATATATGGGGGGTCACTGTATAATATAATATATGGGGGTCACTGTATAATATAATATATGGGGTCACTGTATAATATAATATATGGGGGTCACTGTATAATATAATATATGGGGGGTCACTGTATAATATAATATATGGGGGGGTCATTGTATAATTTAATATATGGGGGGTCACTGTATAATATAATATGTGGGGGTCACTGTATAATATAATATATGGGGTCACTGTATAATATAATATATGGGGTCACTGTATAATACAATATATGGGGGGTCACTGTATAATATATGGGGGTCACTGTATAATATAATATATGGGGTCACTGCATAATATAATATATGGGGTCACTGTATAATATAATATATAGGGGTCACTGTATAATATAATATATGGGGGTCACTGTTTAATATAATATATGGGGGGTCACTGTATAATATAATATATGGGGGTCACTGTATAATATCATATATGGGGGGTCATTGTATAATATAATATAAGGGGGGATCACTGTATAATATAATATAAGGGGTCACTGTATAATATAATATATGGGGGTCACTGTATAATATAATATATGGGGGTCACTGTATAATATAATATATGGGGGGTCACTGTATAATATATGGGGGTCACTGTATAATATAATATATGGGGGGTCACTGTATAATATAATATAATATATGGGGGTCGCTATTTAATATAATATCTGCGGGGGTCACTATATAATATAATATAATATAATATTTGGGGGTCACTGTATAATATAATATATGGAATTCACTGTATAATATAATATATGGGGGGTCACTGTATAATATAATATATGGGGGTCACTGTTTAATATAATATTTGGGGTCACTGTATAACATAATATATGGTGGTCACTGTTTAATATAATATATGGGGGTCACTGTATAATATAATATATGGGGGTCACTGTATATTATAATATATATGGGTCACTGTATAATATAATATATGGGGGTCACTGTATAATATAATATAATATATGGGGGTCACTGTATAATATAATATATGGGGGGTCACTGTATAATATAATATAATATATGGGGGTCACTGTATAATATAATATATGGGGGGGGTCATTGTATAATATAATATATGGGGGGTCACTGTATAATATAATATATGGAGGGTCACTGTATAATATAATATATGGGGGGTCACTGTATAATATAATATATGGGGGTAACTGTATAATATGTGGGGGGCACTGTATAATATAATATATGGGGGTCACTGTATAATATAATATATGGGGGGTCACTGTATAATATAATATATGTGGTCTCTGTATAATATAAAATATGGGGGTCACTGCATGTTATAATATATGGGGGTCACTGTACAATATAATATATGGGGGGTCACTGTATAATATAATATATGGGGTTCACTGTATAATATAATATATGGGGGTCACTGCATATTATAATATATGGGGGTCACTGTATAATATAATATATGGGGGGTCACTGTATAATATAATATATGGGGTCATTGTATAATATATAATTATATGGGGGTCACTTTATAATATATATGGGGGGCGCTGTATAATATAATATATGGGGGCCACTGTATAATATAATATATGGGAGTCACTGTATAATATAATATATGAGGGTCACTGTATAATAAAATATATGGGGGTCGCTGTATAATATAATATATGGGGGTCACTGTATAATATAATATATGGGGGTAACTGTATAATATAATATATGGGGGGTCACTGTATAATATAATATATGGGGGGTCACTGTGTAACATAATATAATATATGGGGGTCTCTGTATAATATAATATATGGGGGGTCACTGTATAATATAATATATGGGGGGTCACTGTATAATATAATATATGGGGGGTCATTGTATAATATAATATATGGGGGGTCAATGTATAATATAATATATGGGGGTCACTGTATATTATAATATATGGGGGTAACTGTATAATATAATATATGGGGTCACTGTATAATATAATATATGGGGTCACTGTATAATATAATATATGGGGGTCACTGTATAATATGTGGGGGGCACTGTATAATATAATATATGGGGGTCACTGTATAATATAATATATGGGGGGTCACTGTATAATATAATATATGGGGTCTCTGTATAATATAAAATATGGGGGTCACTGCATGTTATAATATATGGGGGTCACTGTACAATATAATATATGGGGGGTCACTGTATAATATAATATATGGGGTTCACTGTATAATATAATATATGGGGGTCACTGCATATTATAATATATGGGGGTCACTGTATAATATAATATATGGGGGGTCACTGTATAATATAATATATGGGGTCATTGTATAATATATAATTATATGGGGGTCACTTTATAATATATATGGGGGGCGCTGTATAATATAATATATGGGGGCCACTGTATAATATAATATATGGAAGTCACTGTATAATAAAATATATGGGGGTCGCTGTATAATATAATATATGGGGGTCACTGTATAATATAATATATGGGGGTAACTGTATAATATAATATATGGGGGTCACTGTATAATATAATATATGGGGGTAACTGTATAATATAATATATGGGGGGGTCACTGTATAATATAATATATGGGGGGTCACTGTGTAACATAATATAATATATGGGGGTCTCTGTATAATATAATATATGGGGGGTCACTGTATAATATAATATATGGGGGGGTCACTGTATAATATAATATATGGGGGGTCATTGTATAATATAATATATGGGGGGTCAATGTATAATATAATATATGGGGGTCACTGTATATTATAATATATGGGGGTAACTGTATAATATAATATATGGGGTCACTGTATAATATAATATATGGGGTCACTGTATAATATAATATATGGGGGTCACTGTATAATATAATATATGGGGGTCACTGCATAATATAATATATGGGGGTCACTGTATAATATAATATATGGGGGTCACAGTATTATATAATATATGGGGGTCACTGCATAATATAATATATGGGGGTCACTGTATAATATAATATATGGGGGTCACAGTATTATATAATATATGGGGGGTCACTGTATAATATAATATATGGGGGTCACTGTATAATATAATATATGGGGGTCACTGTATAATATAATATATGGGGTCACTGTAAAATATTATATATGGGGGTCACTGTAAAATGTAATATATGGGGGTCACTGTATAATATAATATATGGGGGTCACTGTATAATATAATATATGGGGGTCACTGTATAATATAATATATGGGGGGGTCACTGTATAATATAATATATGGGGGTCACTGTATAATATAATATATGGTGGTCACTGTATAATTAATGGGGGTCACTGTATAATATAATATATGGGGGGTCACTGTATAATATATGGGGGTCACTGTATAATATAATATATGGGGGGGTCACTGTATTATATATGGGGGTCACTGTATAATATAATATATGGGGGTCACTGCATAATATAATATATGGGGGTCACTGTATAATATAATATATGGGGGTCATTGTATAATATAATATATTGGAGTCACTGTATAATATAATATATGGGGGTCACTGTATAATATAATATATGGGGGGGTCACTATATAATATAATATATGGGGGGGTCATTGTATAATATAATATATGGGGGGTCACTGTATAATATAATATATGGGGGTCACTGTATAATATAATATATGGGGTCACTGTATAATATAATATATGGGGTCACTGTATAATATAATATATGGGGGTCACTGTATAATATAATATAATATATGGGGGTCTCTGTATAAAATAATATATGGGGGTCACTGTATAATATAATATATGGGATTCACTGTATAATATAATATTTGGGGGTCACTGTATAATATAATATATGGGGGTCACTGTTTAATATATTGTGTCTCTGTATAAAATAATATATGGCGTTAACTGTTTAATATAGTATATGGGGTCACTGTATAATATAATATATGGGGGTGACTGTATAATATAATATATGGGGTCACTGTATAATATAATATATGGGGGGGGGTCATTGTATAATATAATATATGGGGGTCACTGTATAATATAATATATGGGGGTCACTGTATATTATAATATATGGGGGTCACTGTATAATATAATATATGGGGGGGTCACTGTATAATATAATATATGGGGTCACTGTATAATATAATATATGGAAGTCACTGTATAATATAATATATGGGGTCACTGTTTAATATATTATATGGGGGTCACTGTATAATATAATATATGGGGGGTCACTGTATAATATAATATATGGGGTCACTGTATAATATAATATATGGGGGTCAGTGCATTATATAATATATGGGGGTCACTGTATAATATAATATATAGGGGGTCACTGTATATTATATATGGGGGTCACTGTATAATATACTATATGGGAGTCACTGTATAATATAATATAATATATGGGGGTCGCTGTTTAATATAATATCTGTGGGGTCACTGTATAATATAATATAATATAATATTTGGGGGTCACTGTATAATATAATATATGGGGTCACTGTATAATATAATATATGGGGGGGTCATTGTATAATATAATATATGAGGGGTCACTGTATAATATGATGTAATATAATATATGGGGGTCTCTGTGTAATATTATATATGGAAGTCACTGTTTAATATAATATATGGGGGTCACTGTATAATATAATATATGGGGGTCACTGTATATTATAATATATGGGGGTCACTGTATAATATAATATATGGGGGGGTCACTGTATAATATAATATATGGGGTCACTGTATAATATAATATATGGAAGTCACTGTATAATATAATATATGGGGTCACTGTTTAATATATTATATGGGGGTCACTGTATAATATAATATATGGGGGGTCACTGTATAATATAATATATGGGGTCACTGTATAATATAATATATGGGGGTCACTGCATTATATAATATATGGGGGTCACTGTATAATATAATATATGGGGGGTCACTGTATAATATATATGGGGGTCATTGTATAATGTACTATATGGGAGTAACTGTATAATATATATGTGGGGCACTGTATAATATAATATATGGGGGTCAGTGTATAATATAATATATGGGGCTCACTGTATAATATAATATATGGAAGTCACTGTATAATATAATATATGGGGGTCACTGTATAATATAATATTTGGGGGTCGCTGTATAATATAATATACGGGGGTCACTGTATAATATAATATATGGGGGGTCACTGTATAATGTAATATATGGGGGGTCACTGTATAAAATAATATAATATAGGGGGGTTTCTGTATAATATAATATATGGGAGTCACTGTATAATATAATATATGGAAGGTCACTGTATAATATAATATAATTTAATATAATATATGGGGGTCTCTGTATAATATAATATATGGGAGTCACTGTATAATATAATATATGGAAGGTCGCTGTATAATATAATATATGCGGGGGTCACTGTATAATATAATATATAGGAGGGTCATAATATAATATGATATATGGGGGTCACTGTATGATATAATATATGGGGGGGCACTGTATAATATAATTTACAGGGGTCACTGTATAATATAATATATGGGGGTCACTGTATCATATAATATATGGGGGTCACTGTATAATAAAATGTATGGGGGTCACTGTATAATATAACATATGGGGGGGCACTGTATAATATAATTTACAGGGGTCACTGTATAATATAATATATGGGGGTCACTGTATCATATAATATATGGGGGTCACTGTATAATAAAATGTATGGGGGTCACTGTATAATATAATATATGGGGGGGTCACTGTATAATATAATATATGGGGGGGGTCACTGTATAATTTAATATATGGGGGTCACTGTATAATATAATATATTGGGGTCACTGTATAATATAATATATGGGGGGTCACTGTATAATATAAAATATGGGGGTTACTGTATAATATAATATATGGGGTCACTGTATAATATAATATATGGGGAGGTCATTGTATAATATAATATATTAGGGGTCACTGTATAATATAATGTAATATAATATATGGGGGTCTCTGTGTAATATAATATATGGGAGTCACTGTTTAATATAATATATGGGGGTCACTGTATAATATAATATATGGGGGTCACTGTATATTATAATATATGGGGGTCACTGTATAATATAATATATAGGGGGGTCACTGTATAATATAATATATGGGAGTCGCTGTATAATATAATATATGTGGGTCACTGTATAATATAATATATGGGGGGGTCATTGTATAATATAATATATGGGGGGTCACTGTATAATATAATATATGGGGGGTCACTGTATAATATAATATATGGGGGTCACTGTATAATATAATATATGGGGGTCACTGTATAATATAATATATGGGGGGTCACTGTATAATATAATATATGGGGGTCACTGTATAATGTAATATATGGGGGGTCACTGTATAAAATAATATAATATAGGAGGGTTTCTGTATAATATAATATATGGGGGGTCACTGTATAATATAATATAATTTAATATAATATATGGGGGTCTCTGTATAATATAATATATGGGAGTCACTGTATAATATAATATATGGAAGGTCGCTGTATAATATAATATATGCGGGGGTCACTGTATAATATAATATATAGGAGGGTCATAATATAATATGATATATGGGGGTCACTGTATGATATAAAATATGGGGGGTCACTGTATAATATAATTTATGGTGGTCACTGTATAATATAATATATGGGGGTCACTTTATAATATACTATATGGGGGTCACTGTATAATATAATATATGGGGGTCACTGTATAATATAATATATGGGGGAGTCACTGTATAATATAATATATGGGAGTCGCTGTATAATATAATATATGTGAGTCACTGTATAATATAATATATGGGGGGTCATTGTAAAATATAATATATGGGGGGTCACTGTATAATATAATATATGGGGGGTCACTGTATAATATAATATATGGGGGGTCACTGTACAATATAATATATGGGGGTCACTGTATAATATAATATATGGGGGGGGTCATTGTATAATATAATATATGGGGGGTCACTGTATAATATATGGGGGTCACTGAATAATATAATATATGGAGGTCACTGCATAATATATTATATATGGGGGTCACTGTATAATATAACATATGGGGGGGCACTGTATAATATAATTTACAGGGGTCACTGTATAATATAATATATGGGGGTCACTGTATAATATAATATATGGGGGTCACTGTATAATAAAATGTATGGGGGTCACTGTATAATATAATATATGGGGGGGTCACTGTATAATATAATATATGGGGGGGGGTCACTGTATAATTTAATATATGGGGGTCACTGTATAATATAATATATTGGGGTCACTGTATAATATAATATATGGGGGGTCACTGTATAATATAAAATATGGGGGTTACTGTATAATATAATATATGGGGTCACTGTATAATATAATATATGGGGAGGTCATTGTATAATATAATATATTAGGGGTCACTGTATAATATAATGTAATATAATATATGGGGGTCTCTGTGTAATATAATATATGGGAGTCACTGTTTAATATAATATATGGGGGTCACTGTATAATATAATATATGGGGGTCACTGTATATTATAATATATGGGGGTCACTGTATAATATAATATATAGGGGGGTCACTGTATAATATAATATATGGGAGTCGCTGTATAATATAATATATGTGGGTCACTGTATAATATAATATATGGGGGGGTCATTGTATAATATAATATATGGGGGGTCACTGTATAATATAATATATGGGGGGTCACTGTATAATATAATATACGGGGGTCACTGTATAATATAATATATGGGGGTCACTGTATAATATAATATATGGGGGGTCACTGTATAATATAATATATGGGGGTCACTGTATAATATAATATATGGGGGTCACTGTATAATATAATATATGGGGGTCACTGTATAATATAATATATGGGGGTCACTGTATAATATAATATATGGGGGTCACTGTATAATATATGGGAGTCACTGTATAATATAATATATGGGGTCACTGTATAATATATATGGGGGGCACTGTATAATATATATGGGGGGTCACTGTATAATATGATATATGGGGTTCACTGTATAATATAATATATGGGGGATCACTGTATAATATATATGGGGGTCTCTGTATAATATAATATATGGGCGTCACTTTATAATATATATGGGGGGCACTGTATAATATAATATATGGGGGTCACTGTATAATATAATATATGGGAGTTACTGTACAATATAATATATGGGGGTCACTGTATAATATAAGATATGGGGTCACTGTATAATATATTATATGGGGGGTCACTATATAATATAATATATGGGGGGTCATTGTATAATAAAATATATTTAGGGTCACTGTATAATATAATATATGGGGGGTCACTGTATAATATAATATATTGGGGTCACTGTATAATATAATATATGGAGGGTCACTGTATAATATATGGGGGTCACTGTATAATATATGGGGGTCACTGTATAATATAATATATGGGGTCACTGCATAATATAATATATGGGGGTCACTGTATAATATAATATATGGGGGGTCACTGTATAATATATATGGGGTCACTGTATAATATGATATATGGGGGTCACTGTATAATATAATATACGGGGGGTCACTGTATAATATAATATATGGGGGTCACTGTATAATATAATATATGGGGGTCACTGTATAATATAATATATGGGGGGATGTCACTGTATAATATAATATATGGGGTCACTGCATAATATAAGATATGGGGGTCACTGTATAATATAATATATGGGGGTCACTGTATAATATAATATATGAGGGGTCACTGTATAATATATGGGGATCACTGCTTAATATAATATATGGTGGGTCATTGTATAATATAATATATGAGAGGTCACTGTATAATATAATGTAATATAATATATGGGAGTCGCTGTATAATATATTTGGGGGATCACTGTATAATATAATAAATGGGGGTCACTGTATAATATAATATATGGGGGGTCACTGTATAATATATATGGGGTCACTGTATAATATAATATATGGGGGTCACTGTATAATTATATGGGGGTCACTGTATAATATAATATATGGGGGTCACTGTATAATATAATATATGGGAGTCACTGTATAATATAATATATGGGGGTCACTGCTTAATATAATATATGGGGGTCACTGTATAATATAATATATGGGGGTCACTGCTTAATATAATATATGGGGGGTCACTGTATAATATAATATATGGGGGGTCACTGTATAATATAATATATGGGGGTCACTGTATAATATAATATATGGGGGTCACTGTATAATATATGGGGGGTCATTGTATAATATATATGGGGGTCTCTGTATAATATAATATATGGGGGCTACTGTATAATATATATGGGGCACTGTATAATATAATATATGGGGGTCACTGTATAATATAATATATGGGGGTCACTGTATAATATAATATATGGGAGTCACTGTATAATATAATATATGGGGGTCACTGTATAATATATTATATGGGGGGTCACTGTATAATATAATATATTGGGGGGGGTCACTGTATAATATAATATATGGGGGGTCATTGTATAATATAATATATGGGGGGTCACTGTATAATATAATATATGGGGGTCAATGTATAATATAATATATGGGGTCACTGTATAATATAGTATATGGGGTCACTGTATAATATAATATATGGGGGTCACTGTATAATATAATGTATGGGGGTCACTGTATAATATAATATATGGGGGGTTCACTGTATAATATATGGGCATCACTGTATAATATAATATATGGGGTTCACTGCATAATATAATATATGCGGGTCACTGTATAATATAATATATAGGGGTCACTGTATAATATAATAAATGGGGGGTCACTGTATAATATAATATATGAGGGGTCACTGTATAATATAATATATGGGGGTCGCTGTTTAATATAATATATGGGGGTCACTGTATAATATAATATATGGGGGGGTCATTGTATAATATAATATATGTGGGGTCACTGTATAATATAATATAAGGGGGGTCACTGTATAATATAATATATGGGGGTCACTGTATAATATAATATATGGGGGGTCACTGTATAATATAATATATGGGGTCACTGTATAATATAATATATGGGGGGTCACTGTATAATATAATATATAGGGGTCACTGTATAATATAATATATGGGGGTCACTGTATAATATATGGGGGGTCACTGTATAATATATATGGGGGTCTCTGTATAATATAATATATGGGGGCTACTGTATAATATATATGGGGGCACTGTATAATATAATATATGGGGGTCACTGTATAATATAATATATGGGGGTCACTGTATAATATAATATATGGGAGTCACTGTATAATATAATATATGGGGGTCACTGTATAATATAATATATTGGGGGGGTCACTGTATTATATAATATATGGGGGGGTCATTGTATAATATAATATATGGGGGTCAATGTATAATATAATATATGGGGTCACTGTATAATATAGTATATGGGGTCACTGTATAATATAATATATGGGGGTCACTGTATAATATAATATATGGGGGTCACTGTATAATATAATATATGGGGGGTTCACTGTATAATATATGGGCGTCACTGTATAATATAATATATGGGGTTCACTGCATAATATAATATATGCGGGTCACTGTATTATATAATATATGGGGGTCACTGTATAATGTAATAAATGGGGGGGTCACTGTATAATATAATATATGGGGGGTCACTGTATAATATAATATATGGGGGTCGCTGTTTAATATAATATATGGGGGTCACTGTATAATATAATATATGGGGGGGTCATTGTATAATATAATATATGTGGGGTCACTGTATAATATAATATAAGGGGGGTCACTGTATAATATAATATATGGGGGTCACTGTATAATATAATATATGGGGGGTCACTGTATAATATAATATATGGGGGTCACTGTATAATATAATATATGAGGGGTCACTGTATAATATATGGGGATCACTGCTTAATATAATATATGGTGGGTCATTGTATAATATAATATATGAGAGGTCACTGTATAATATAATGTAATATAATATATGGGAGTCGCTGTATAATATATTTGGGGGATCACTGTATAATATAATAAATGGGGGTCACTGTATAATATAATATATGGGGGGTCACTGTATAATATATATGGGGTCACTGTATAATATAATATATGGGGGTCACTGTATAATTATATGGGGGTCACTGTATAATATAATATATGGGGGTCACAGTATAATATAATATATGGGAGTCACTGTATAATATAATATATGGGGGTCACTGCTTAATATAATATATGGGGGTCACTGTATAATATAATATATGGGGGTCACTGCTTAATATAATATATGGGGGGTCACTGTATAATATAATATATGGGGGGTCACTGTATAATATAATATATGGGGGTCACTGTATAATATAATATATGGGGGTCACTGTATAATATATGGGGGGTCATTGTATAATATATATGGGGGTCTCTGTATAATATAATATATGGGGGCTACTGTATAATATATATGGGGGCACTGTATAATATAATATATGGGGGTCACTGTATAATATAATATATGGGGGTCACTGAATAATATAATATATGGGAGTCACTGTATAATATAATATATGGGGGTCACTGTATAATATATTATATGGGGGGTCACTGTATAATATAATATATTGGGGGGTCACTGTATAATATAATATATGGGGGGTCATTGTATAATATAATATATGGGGGGTCACTGTATAATATAATATATGGGGGTCAATGTATAATATAATATATGGGGTCACTGTATAATATAGTATATGGGGTCACTGTATAATATAATATATGGGGGTCACTGTATAATATAATATATGGGGGTCACTGTATAATATAATATATGGGGGGTTCACTGTATAATATATGGGCGTCACTGTATAATATAATATATGGGGTTCACTGCATAATATAATATATGCGGGTCACTGTATAATATAATATATGGGGGTCACTGTATAATATAATATATGGGGGTCACTGTATAATATAATATATGGGGGGTTCACTGTATAATATATGGGCGTCACTGTATAATATAATATATGGGGTTCACTGCATAATATAATATATGCGGGTCACTGTATTATATAATATATGGGGGTCACTGTATAATGTAATAAATGGGGGGTCACTGTATAATATAATATATGGGGGGTCACTGTATAATATAATATATGGGGGTCGCTGTTTAATATAATATATGGGGGTCACTGTATAATATAATATATGGGGGGGTCATTGTATAATATAATATATGTGGGGGTCACAGTATAATATAATATATTCGGGTCACTGTATAATATAATATATGGGGGGGGTCACTGTATAATATAATATATGGGGTCACTGTATAATATAATATATGGGGGTCACTGTATAATATAATATATGGGGGGGTCATTGTATAATATAATATATGTGGGGTCACTGTATAATATAATATAAGGGGGGTCACTGTATAATATAATATATGGGGGTCACTGTATAATATAATATATGGGGGGTCACTGTATAATATAATATATGGGGTCACTGTATAATATAATATATAGGGGTCAATGTATAATATAATACATGGGGGTCACTGTTTAATATAATATATGGGGGGTCACAGTATAATATAATATATTCGGGTCACTGTATAATATAATATATGGGGGGGGTCACTGTATAATATAATATATGGGGTCACTGTATAATATAATATATGGGGGTCACTGTATAATATAATACATGGGGGTCACTGTTTATTATATTATATGGGGGTCACTGTATAGTATAATATATGGAGGGTCACTGTATAATATAATATATGGGGTCACTGTATAATATAATATATGGGGGTCACTGCATAATATAATATATGGGGGTCACTGTATAATATAATATATGGGGGGTCACTGTATAATATATATGGGGGTCATTGTATAATATACTATATGGGGGTCACTGTATAATATATATGTGGGGTACTGTATAATATAATATATGGGGGTCACTGTATAATATAATATATGGGAGTCACTGTATAATATAATATATGGGGGGTCACTGTATAAAATAATATAATATATGGGGGTCTCTGTATAATATAATATATGGGGGGTCACTGTATAATATAATATAATATATGGGGGTCTCTGTATAATATAATATATGGGGGTCACTGTATAATATAATATATGGGAGTCACTGTATAATATAATATATGGGGGGTCGCTGTATAATATAATATATGCGGGGCTGACTGTATAATATAATATATAAGGGGGTCATAATATAATATGATATATGGGGGTCACTGTATAATATAATATATGTGGGGTCACTGTATAATATAATTTATGGGGCTCACTGTATAATATAATATATGGGGGTCACTGTATAATATAATGTATGGGGGTCACTGTATAATATATGGGGGGGGTCACTGTATAATATAATATATGGGGTCACTGTATAATATAATATATGGGAGTAACTCTATAATATAATATATGGGGGTCACTGTGTAATATAATATATGGGGGCGTCACTGTATAATATAATATATGGGGGTCACTGTATAATATAATATATGGGGTCACTGTATATTATAATATATAGGGTCACTGTATAATATAATATATGGGGGTCACTGTATAATATAATATATGGGTCACTGTATAATATAATATATGGGGGTCATTGTATAATATAATATATGGGGGTCACTGTATAATATAATATATAGGGGGTCACTGTATAATATATGGGAGTCACTGTATAATATAATATATGGGGGGGTCACTGTATAATATAATATATGGGGGGGCACTGTATAATATAATTTATGGGGGTCACTGTATAATATAATATATGGGGGTCACTGTATAATATAATATATGGGGGTCACTGTATAATATATGGGAGGTCAGTGTATAATATAATATATGGGGGTCAATGTATAATATAATATATGGGAGTCACTTTATAATATAATATATGGGGGTCACTGTATAATATAATATATGGGAGTCACTGTATAATATAATATATGGGGGTCACTGTATAATATAATATATGGGGGTCGCTGTATAATATAATAAATGGGGGTCACTGTATAATATAATATATGGGGGGGTCACTGTATAATATAATATATGGGGGGTCGCTGTATAATATAATATATGCGGGGCTGACTGTATAATATAATATATAAGGGGGTCATAATATAATGATATATGGGGGTCACTGTATAATATAATATATGGGGGGTCACTGTATAATATAATTTATGGGGGTCACTGTATAATATAATATATGGGGGTCACTGTATAATATAATATATGGGGGTCACTGTATAATATATGGGGGGTCACTGTATAATATAATATATGGGGTCACTGTATAATATAATATATGGGAGTCACTCTATAATATAATATATGGGGGTCACTGTGTAATATAATATATGGGGGCGTCACTGTATAATATAATATATGGGGGTCACTGTATAATATAATATATGGGGTCACTGTATAATAAAATATATGGGGTCACTGTATAATATAATATATGGGGGTCACTGTATAATATAATATATGGGGTCACTGTATAATATAATATATGTGGGTCACTGTATAATATAATATATAGGGGGTCACTGTATAATATATGGGGGTCACTGTATAATATAATATATGGGGTCACTTTATAATATAATATATGGGGGTCAATGTATAATATAATATATGGGAGTCACTGTATAATATAATATATGGGGTTCACTGCATAATATAATATATGCGGGTCACTGCATAATATAAGATATGGGGGTCACTGTATAATATAATATATGGGGGTCACTGTATAATATAATATATGAGGGGTCACTGTATAATATATGGGGATCACTGCTTAATATAATATATGGTGGGTCATTGTATAATATAATATATGAGAGGTCACTGTATAATATAATGTAATATAATATATGGGAGTCGCTGTATAATATATTTGGGGGATCACTGTATAATATAATAAATGGGGGTCACTGTATAATATAATATATGGGGGGTCACTGTATAATATATATGGGGTCACTGTATAATATAATATATGGGGGTCACTGTATAATTATATGGGGGTCACTGTATAATATAATATATGGGGGTCACTGTATAATATAATATATGGGAGTCACTGTATAATATAATATATGGGGGTCACTGCTTAATATAATATATGGGGGTCACTGTATAATATAATATATGGGGGTCACTGCTTAATATAATATATGGGGGGTCACTGTATAATATAATATATGGGGGGTCACTGTATAATATAATATATGGGGGTCACTGTATAATATAATATATGGGGGTCACTGTATAATATATGGGGGGTCATTGTATAATATATATGGGGGTCTCTGTATAATATAATATATGGGGGCTACTGTATAATATATATGGGGCACTGTATAATATAATATATGGGGGTCACTGTATAATATAATATATGGGGGTCACTGTATAATATAATATATGGGAGTCACTGTATAATATAATATATGGGGGTCACTGTATAATATATTATATGGGGGGTCACTGTATAATATAATATATTGGGGGGGGTCACTGTATAATATAATATATGGGGGGTCATTGTATAATATAATATATGGGGGGTCACTGTATAATATAATATATGGGGGTCAATGTATAATATAATATATGGGGTCACTGTATAATATAGTATATGGGGTCACTGTATAATATAATATATGGGGGTCACTGTATAATATAATGTATGGGGGTCACTGTATAATATAATATATGGGGGGTTCACTGTATAATATATGGGCGTCACTGTATAATATAATATATGGGGTTCACTGCATAATATAATATATGCGGGTCACTGTATAATATAATATATGGGGGTCACTGTATAATATAATAAATGGGGGGTCACTGTATAATATAATATATGAGGGGTCACTGTATAATATAATATATGGGGGTCACTGTTTAATATAATATATGGGGGTCACTGTATAATATAATATATGGGGGGGTCATTGTATAATATAATATATGTGGGGTCACTGTATAATATAATATAAGGGGGGTCACTGTATAATATAATATATGGGGGTCACTGTATAATATAATATATGGGGGGTCACTGTATAATATAATATATGGGGTCACTGTATAATATAATATATGGGGGGTCACTGTATAATATAATATATAGGGGTCACTGTATAATATAATATATGGGGGTCACTGTATAATATATGGGGGGTCACTGTATAATATATATGGGGGTCTCTGTATAATATAATATATGGGGGCTACTGTATAATATATATGGGGGCACTGTATAATATAATATATGGGGGTCACTGTATAATATAATATATGGGGGTCACTGTATAATATAATATATGGGAGTCACTGTATAATATAATATATGGGGGTCACTGTATAATATAATATATTGGGGGGGTCACTGTATTATATAATATATGGGGGGGTCATTGTATAATATAATATATGGGGGGTCACTGTATAATATAATATATGGGGGTCAATGTATAATATAATATATGGGGTCACTGTATAATATAGTATATGGGGTCACTGTATAATATAATATATGGGGGTCACTGTATAATATAATATATGGGGGTCACTGTATAATATAATATATGGGGGGTTCACTGTATAATATATGGGCGTCACTGTATAATATAATATATGGGGTTCACTGCATAATATAATATATGCGGGTCACTGTATTATATAATATATGGGGGTCACTGTATAATGTAATAAATGGGGGGGTCACTGTATAATATAATATATGGGGGGTCACTGTATAATATAATATATGGGGGTCGCTGTTTAATATAATATATGGGGGTCACTGTATAATATAATATATGGGGGGGTCATTGTATAATATAATATATGTGGGGTCACTGTATAATATAATATAAGGGGGGTCACTGTATAATATAATATATGGGGGTCACTGTATAATATAATATATGGGGGGTCACTGTATAATATAATATATGGGGGTCACTGTATAATATAATATATGAGGGGTCACTGTATAATATATGGGGATCACTGCTTAATATAATATATGGTGGGTCATTGTATAATATAATATATGAGAGGTCACTGTATAATATAATGTAATATAATATATGGGAGTCGCTGTATAATATATTTGGGGGATCACTGTATAATATAATAAATGGGGGTCACTGTATAATATAATATATGGGGGGTCACTGTATAATATATATGGGGTCACTGTATAATATAATATATGGGGGTCACTGTATAATTATATGGGGGTCACTGTATAATATAATATATGGGGGTCACTGTATAATATAATATATGGGAGTCACTGTATAATATAATATATGGGGGTCACTGCTTAATATAATATATGGGGGTCACTGTATAATATAATATATGGGGGTCACTGCTTAATATAATATATGGGGGGTCACTGTATAATATAATATATGGGGGGCCACTGTATAATATAATATATGGGGGTCACTGTATAATATAATATATGGGGGTCACTGTATAATATATGGGGGGTCATTGTATAATATATATGGGGGTCTCTGTATAATATAATATATGGGGGCTACTGTATAATATATATGGGGGCACTGTATAATATAATATATGGGGGTCACTGTATAATATAATATATGGGGGTCACTGAATAATATAATATATGGGAGTCACTGTATAATATAATATATGGGGGTCACTGTATAATATATTATATGGGGGGTCACTGTATAATATAATATATTGGGGGGGTCACTGTATAATATAATATATGGGGGGTCATTGTATAATATAATATATGGGGGGTCACTGTATAATATAATATATGGGGGTCAATGTATAATATAATATATGGGGTCACTGTATAATATAGTATATGGGGTCACTGTATAATATAATATATGGGGGTCACTGTATAATATAATATATGGGGGTCACTGTATAATATAATATATGGGGGGTTCACTGTATAATATATGGGCGTCACTGTATAATATAATATATGGGGTTCACTGCATAATATAATATATGCGGGTCACTGTATAATATAATATATGGGGGTCACTGTATAATATAATATATGGGGGTCACTGTATAATATAATATATGGGGGGTTCACTGTATAATATATGGGCGTCACTGTATAATATAATATATGGGGTTCACTGCATAATATAATATATGCGGGTCACTGTATTATATAATATATGGGGGTCACTGTATAATGTAATAAATGGGGGGTCACTGTATAATATAATATATGGGGGGTCACTGTATAATATAATATATGGGGGTCGCTGTTTAATATAATATATGGGGGTCACTGTATAATATAATATATGGGGGGGTCATTGTATAATATAATATATGTGGGGGTCACAGTATAATATAATATATTCGGGTCACTGTATAATATAATATATGGGGGGGGTCACTGTATAATATAATATATGGGGTCACTGTATAATATAATATATGGGGGTCACTGTATAATATAATATATGGGGGGGTCATTGTATAATATAATATATGTGGGGTCACTGTATAATATAATATAAGGGGGGTCACTGTATAATATAATATATGGGGGTCACTGTATAATATAATATATGGGGGGTCACTGTATAATATAATATATGGGGTCACTGTATAATATAATATATAGGGGTCAATGTATAATATAATACATGGGGGTCACTGTTTAATATAATATATGGGGGGTCACAGTATAATATAATATATTCGGGTCACTGTATAATATAATATATGGGGGGGGTCACTGTATAATATAATATATGGGGTCACTGTATAATATAATATATGGGGGTCACTGTATAATATAATACATGGGGGTCACTGTTTATTATATTATATGGGGGTCACTGTATAGTATAATATATGGAGGGTCACTGTATAATATAATATATGGGGTCACTGTATAATATAATATATGGGGGTCACTGCATAATATAATATATGGGGGTCACTGTGTAATATAATATATGGGGGGTCACTGTATAATATATATGGGGGTCATTGTATAATATACTATATGGGGGTCACTGTATAATATATATGTGGGGTACTGTATAATATAATATATGGGGGTCACTGTATAATATAATATATGGGAGTCACTGTATAATATAATATATGGGGGGTCACTGTATAAAATAATATAATATATGGGGGTCTCTGTATAATATAATATATGGGGGGTCACTGTATAATATAATATAATATAATATATGGGGGTCTCTGTATAATATAATATATGGGGGTCACTGTATAATATAATATATGGGAGTCACTGTATAATATAATATATGGGGGGTCGCTGTATAATATAATATATGCGGGGCTGACTGTATAATATAATATATAAGGGGGTCATAATATAATATGATATATGGGGGTCACTGTATAATATAATATATGTGGGGTCACTGTATAATATAATTTATGGGGCTCACTGTATAATATAATATATGGGGGTCACTGTATAATATAATGTATGGGGGTCACTGTATAATATATGGGGGGGGGTCACTGTATAATATAATATATGGGGTCACTGTATAATATAATATATGGGAGTCACTCTATAATATAATATATGGGGGTCACTGTGTAATATAATATATGGGGGCGTCACTGTATAATATAATATATGGGGGTCACTGTATAATATAATATATGGGGTCACTGTATATTATAATATATAGGGTCACTGTATAATATAATATATGGGGGTCACTGTATAATATAATATATGGGTCACTGTATAATATAATATATGGGGGTCATTGTATAATATAATATATGGGGGTCACTGTATAATATAATATATAGGGGGTCACTGTATAATATATGGGAGTCACTGTATAATATAATATATGGGGGGGTCACTGTATAATATAATTAATGGGGGGTCACTGTATAATATAATTTATGGGGGTCACTGTATAATATAATATATGGGGGTCACTGTATAATATAATATATGGGGGTCACTGTATAATATATGGGAGGTCAGTGTATAATATAATATATGGGGGTCAATGTATAATATAATATATGGGAGTCACTTTATAATATAATATATGGGGGTCACTGTATAATATAATATATGGGAGTCACTGTATAATATAATATATGGGGGTCACTGTATAATATAATATATGGGGGTCGCTGTATAATATAATAAATGGGGGTCACTGTATAATATAATATATGGGGGGTCACTGTATAATATAATATATGGGGGGTCGCTGTATAATATAATATATGCGGGGCTGACTGTATAATATAATATATAAGGGGGTCATAATATAATGATATATGGGGGTCACTGTATAATATAATATATGAGGGGTCACTGTATAATATAATTTATGGGGGTCACTGTATAATATAATATATGGGGGTTACTGTATAATATAATATATGGGGGTCACTGTATAATATATGGGGGGTCACTGTATAATATAATATATGGGGTCACTGTATAATATAATATATGGGAGTCACTCTATAATATAATATATGGGGGTCACTGTGTAATATAATATATGGGGGCGTCACTGTATAATATAATATATGGGGGTCACTGTATAATATAATATATGGGGTCACTGTATAATAAAATATATGGGGTCACTGTATAATATAATATATGGGGGTCACTGTATAATATAATATATGGGGTCACTGTATAATATAATATATGTGGGTCACTGTATAATATAATATATAGGGGGTCACTGTATAATATATGGGGGTCACTGTATAATATAATATATGGGGTCACTTTATAATATAATATATGGGGGTCACTGTATAATATAATATATGGGAGTCACTGTATAATATAATATATGGGGGTCACTGTATAATATAGTATACGGGGGGTCACTGTATAATATAATATATGGGGGTCACTGTATAATATAATATATGGGGGTCACTGTATAATATAATATATGGGGGGTCACTGTATAATATAATATATGGGGGTCACTGCTTAATATAATATATGGTGGGTCATTGTATAATATAATATATGAGAGGTCACTGTATAATATAATGTAATATAATATATGGGAGTCTCTGTATAATATATATGGGGGATCACTGTATAATATAATACATGGGGGTCACTGTATAATATAAAATATGAGGGTCACTGTATAATATCATATATAGGGGTCACTGTATAATTTAATATATGGGGGTCACTGTATAATATAATATATGGGGATCACTGTATACTATAATATATTGGGGTCACTGTATAATATAATATATGGGGGTCACTGTATAATATATTATATGGGGGGTCACTGTATAATATAATATATGGGGGGGTCATTATATAATATAATATATGGGGGGTCACTGTATAATATAATATATGGGGGGTCACTGTATAATATAATATATGGGGGGTCAATGTATAATACATGGGGTTCACGTATAATACAATATATGGGGGGTCACTGTATAATATAATATATGGGGGGTCACTGTATAATATAATATATGGGGGTAACTGCTTAATATAATATATGGGGGTCACTGTATAATATAATATATGGGGGTCACTGCTTAATATTATATATGGGGGGTCACTGTATAATATAATAATGGGGGGTCACTGTATAATATAATATATGGGGGTCACTGTATAATATAATATATGGGGGTCACTGTATAATATATGGGGGGTCACTGTATAATATATATTGGGGTCACAGTATAATATAATATATGGGGGCTACTGTATAATATAATATATATTGGGGTCACTGTATAATATTATATATGGGGGCACTGTATAATATAATATATGGTGGTCACTGTATAATATAATATATGGGGGTCACTGTATAGTATAATATATGGGAGTCACTGTATAATATAATATATGGGGGTCACTGTATAATATAATATATGGGGGTCACTGTATAATATAATATATGGGGGGTCACTGTATAATATAATATATGGGTGGGTCATTGTATAATATAATATATGGGGGGTCACTGTATAATATAATATATGGGGGTCAATGTATAATATAATATATGGGGTCACTGTATAATATAATATATGGGGTCACTGTATAATATAATATATGGGGGTCACTGTATAATATAATATATGGGGGTCATTGTATAATATAATATATGGGGGGGTCACTGTATAATATATGGGGGTCACTGTATAATATAATATATGGGGTCCCTGTATAATATAATATATGGGGTTCACTGCATAATTTAATATATGCAGGTCACTGTATAATATAATATATGTGGGTCACTGTATAATATAATATATGGGGGGGGTCACTGTATAATATAATATATGGGGGGTCACTGTATAATATAATATAATATATGGAGGTCGCTGTTTAATATAATTTATGGGGGTCACTGTATAATATAATATATGGGGGGGTCATTGTATAATATAATATATGTGGGGTCACTGTATAATATAATATATGGGGGGTCACTGTATAATATAATATATGGGGGTCACTGTTTTGTTATAATATATGGGGGTCACTGTATAATATATTATATGGGGGTCACTGAATAATATAATATATGGGGGGGTCACTGTATAATATAATATATGGGGGTCACTGCATAATATAATATATGGGGGTCACTGTTTAATATATTATATGGGGGTCACTGTATAGTATAATATATGGGGGGTCAATGTATAATATATGGGGTCACTGTATAATATAATATATGGGGGTCACTGCATAATATAATATATGGGGGTCACTGTATAATATAATATATGGGGGGTCACTGTATAATATATATGGGGGTCATTGTATAATATACTATATGGGGGTCACTGTATAATATATATGTGGGGCACTGTATAATATAATATATGGGGGTCACTGTATAATATAATATATGGGGGTCACTGTATAATATAATATATGGGAGTCACTGTATAATATAATATATGGGGGTCACTGTATAATATAATATATGGGGGTCGCTGTATAATATAATATATGGGGGTCACTGTATAATATAATATATGGGGGGGTCACTGTATAATATAATATATGGGGGGTCACTGTATAAAATAATATAATATATGGGGGTCTCTGTATAATATAATATATGGGGGTCACTGTATAATATAATATAATATAATATAATATAATATAATATAATATAATATATGGGGGTCTCTGTATAATATAATATATGGGGGTCACTGTATAATATAATATATGGGAGTCACTGTATAATATAATATATGGGGGTCGCTGTATAATATATTATTTGCGGGGCTGACTGTATAATATAATATATAAGGGGGTCATAATATAATATGATATATGGGGGTCTCTATCTAATATAATATATGGGGGGTCACTGTATAATATAATTTATGGGGGTCATTGTATAATATAATATATGGGGGTCACTGTATAATATAATATATGGGGGTCACTGTATAATATATGGGGGGCACTGTATAATATAATATATGGGGTCACTGTATAATATAATATATGGGAGTCACTCTATAATATAATATATGGGGGTCACTGTATAATATAATATATGGTGGGGGTCACTGTATAATATAATATATGGGGGGGTCATTGTATAATATAATATATGGGGCGTCACTGTATAATATAATATATGGGGTCACTGTATAATATAATATATGGGGTCACTGTATAATATAATATATGGGGGTCACTATAATATAATATATGGGGGTCACTGTATAATATAATATATAGGGGGTCACTGTATAATATATGGGGGTCACTGTATAATACAATATATGGGGTCACTGTATAATATAATATATGGAGGTCACTGTATAATATTATATATGGGGGTCACTGTATAATTTAATATATGGGGGTCACTGTATAATATAATATATGGGGGTCACTGTATAATATAATATATGGGGGTCACTGCATAATATAATATATGGGGGGTCACTGTATAATATAATATATGGGGGGTCACTGTATAATATAATATATGGGGGTCACTGTATAATATATGGGGGGCAGTGTATAATTTAATATATGGGGGTCACTGTATAATATAATATATGGGGGTCACTGTATAATATAATATATGGGGGTCACTGTATAATATAATATATGGGGGGTCACTGTATAATATAATATATGGGGGGTCACTGTATAATATAATATATGGGGGTCACTGTATAATATATGGGGGGCAGTGTATAATATAATATATGGGTCACTGTATAATATAATATATATCGGGGTCACTGTATAATATAATATATGGGAGGTCACTGTATAATATATGGGGGTCACTGTCTAATATAATATATGGGGGGGTCAATGTATTATATATGGGGGTCACTGTATAATATAATATATGGGGTCACTGTATAATATAATAAATGGGCGTCACTGCATAATATAATATATGGGGGGTCGCTGTATAATATAATATATTGGGGTCACTGTATAATATAATATATGGGAGTCACTGTATAATATAATATATGGGGGGTCGCTGTATAAAATAATATATGCGGGGGTCCCTGTATAATATAATATATAGGAGGGTCATAATATAATATGATATATGGGGGTCACTGTATAATATAATATATGGGGGTCACTGTATAATATAATTTATGGGGGTCACTGTATAATATAATATATGGGGGTCACTGTATAATATAATATATGGGGTTCACTGTATAATATATGGGAGTCACTGTATAATATTATATATGGGGGTCACTTTATAATATATATGGGGGGCACTGTATAATATAATATATGGCGGTCACTGTATAATATAATTTATGGGAGTTACTGTACAATATAATATATGGGGGTTCACTGTATAAAATAATATATGGGGGTCACTGTATAATATAACATATGGGGGGTCACTGTATAATATAATATATGGGGGGGTCATTGTATAATATAATATATGGGGGGTCACTGTATAATATAATATATGGGGGGTCACTGTATAATATAATATATGGGGGTCACTGTATAATATAATATATGGGGGTCACTGTATAATATATGGGGGTCACTGTATAATATATGGGGGTCACTGTATAATATAATATATGGCGTCACTATGTTATATAATATATGGGGGTCACTGCATATTATATTATATGGGGGTCCCTGTATAATATAATATATGAGGGGTCACTGTATAATATATATGGGGTCACTGTATAATATAATATATGGGGGTCACTGTATAATATATATGGGGGGCACTGTATAATATAATATATGGGGGGTCACTGTATAATATAATTTATGGGGGTCACTGTATAATATAATATATGGGGGTCACTGTATAATATAATATATAGGGGTCACTGTATAATATAATATATGGGGGTCACTGTGTCATATAATATATGGGGGTCACTGTATAATATAATATATGGGGTCATTGTATAATATAATATATGGGGGGTCACTGTATAATATAATATATGGGGGGTCATTGTATAATATAATATATTTGCGGTCACTGTATAATATAATATATGGGGGGTCACTTTATAATATAATATATGGGGGTCACTGTATAATATAATATATGGGGGGTCACTGTATAATATATGGGGGTCACTGTATAATATATGGGGGGTCACTGTATAATGTAATATATTGGGTCACTGTATAATGTAATATATGGGGGTCACTGTATAATATAATATATGGGGGTCACTGTTTAATATATTATATGGGGGTCACTGTATAATATGATATATGGGGGGTCACTGTATAATGTAATATATGGGGTCACTGTATAATATAATATATGGGGGTCACTGCATAATATAATATATGGGGGTCACTGTATAATATAATATATGGGGGGTCACTGTATAATATATATGGGGGTCATTGTATTATATACTATATGGGAGTCACTGTATAATATATAAGTGGGGCACTGTATAATATAATATATGGTGGTCACTGTATAATATAATATATGGTGGTCACTGTATAATATAATATATGGGGGTCACTGTATAATATAATATATGGGGGTCACTGTATATTATAATATATGGGGGTCGCTGTATAATATAATATATGAGGGTCACTGTATAATATAATATATGGGGGGTCACTGTATAATATAATATATGGGGGGTCACTGTATAAAATAATATAATATATGGGGGTCTCTGTATAATATAATATATGGGGGGTCACTGTATAATATAATATAATATATGGGGGTCTCTGTATAATATAATATATGGGGGTCACTGTATAATATAATATATGGGAGTCACTGTATAATATAATATATGGGGGGTCGCTGTATAATATAATATATGCGGGGGTCACTGTATAATATAATATATAGGGGGGTCATAATATAATATGATATATGGGGGTCACTGTATAATATAATATATGGGGGTCACTGTATAATATAATATATGGGGGTCACTGTATAATATAATATATGGGGGGTTACTGTATAATATAATATATGGGGGTCACTGTATAATATACTATATGGGGGTCACTGTATAATATAATATATGGCGTCACTGTATTATATAATATATGGGGGTCACTGCATAATATAATATATGGGGGTCACTGTATAATATAATATATGGGGGGTCACTGTATAATATATATGGGGTCACTGTATAATATAATATATGGGGGTCACTGTATAATATATATGGGGGGCACTGTATAATTAAATATATGGGGGGTCACTGTATAATATAATTTATGGGGGTCACTGTATAATATAATATATGGGGGTCACTGTATAATATAATATATGGGGTCACTGTATAATATAATATATGGGGGTCACTGAATAATATAATATATGGGGGTCACTGTGTAATATAATATATGGGGGTCACTGTATTATATAATATATGGGGTCACTGTATAATATAATATATGGGGGGTCACTGTATAATATAATATATGGGGGGTCATTTTATAATATAATATATTTGGGGTCACTGTATAATATAATATATGGGGGGTCACTGTATAATATAATATATGGGGTCACTGTATAATATAATATATGGGGGGTCGCTGTATAAAATAATATATGCGGGGGTCCCTGTATAATATAATATATAGGAGGGTCATAATATAATATGATATATGGGGGTCACTGTATAATATAATATATGGGGGTCACTGTATAATATAATTTATGGGGGTCACTGTATAATATAATATATGGGGGTCACTGTATAATATAATATATGGGGATCACTGTGTAATATAATATATGCAGGGGTCACTGTATAATATAATATATGGGGGTCACTGTATAATATAATATATGGGGTTCACTGTATAATATATGGGAGTCACTGTATAATATTATATATGGGGGTCACTTTATAATATATATGGGGGCACTGTATAATATAATATATGGCGGTCACTGTATAATATAATTTATGGGAGTTACTGTACAATATAATATATGGGGGTTCACTGTATAATATAACATATGGGGGGTCACTGTATAATATAATATATGGGGGGGTCATTGTATAATATAATATATGGGGGGTCACTGTATAATATAATATATGGGGGGTCACTGTATAATATAATATATGGGGGTCACTGTATAATATAATATATGGGGGTCACTGTATAATATATGGGGGTCACTGTATAATATATGGGGGTCACTGTATAATATAATATATGGCGTCACTGTATTATATAATATATGGGGGTCACTGCATATTATATTATATGGGGGTCCCTGTATAATATAATATATGAGGGGTCACTGTATAATATATATGGGGTCACTGTATAATATAATATATGGGGGTCACTGTATAATATATATGGGGGGCACTGTATAATATAATATATGGGGGGTCACTGTATAATATAATTTATGGGGGTCACTGTATAATATAATATATGGGGGTCACTGTATAATATAATATATAGGGGTCACTGTATAATATAATATATGGGGGTCACTGTGTCATATAATATATGGGGGTCACTGTATAATATAATATATGGGGTCATTGTATAATATAATATATGGGGGGTCACTGTATAATATAATATATGGGGGGTCATTGTATAATATAATATATTTGGGGTCACTGTATAATATAATATATGGGGGGTCACTTTATAATATAATATATGGGGGTCACTGTATAATATAATATATGGGGGGTCACTGTATAATATATGGGGGTCACTGTATAATATATGGGGGGTCACTGTATAATGTAATATATTGGGTCACTGTATAATATAATATATGGGGGTCACTGTATAATATAATATATGGGGGTCACTGTTTAATATATTATATGGGGGTCACTGTATAATATGATATATGGGGGGTCACTGTATAATGTAATATATGGGGTCACTGTATAATATAATATATGGGGGTCACTGCATAATATAATATATGGGGGTCACTGTATAATATAATATATGGGGGGTCACTGTATAATATATATGGGGGTCATTGTATTATATACTATATGGGAGTCACTGTATAATATATAAGTGGGGCACTGTATAATATAATATATGGTGGTCACTGTATAATATAATATATGGTGGTCACTGTATAATATAATATATGGGGGTCACTGTATAATATAATATATGGGGGTCACTGTATATTATAATATATGGGGGTCGCTGTATAATATAATATATGAGGGTCACTGTATAATATAATATATGGGGGGTCACTGTATAATATAATATATGGGGGGTCACTGTATAAAATAATATAATATATGGGGGTCTCTGTATAATATAATATATGGGGGGTCACTGTATAATATAATATAATATATGGGGGTCTCTGTATAATATAATATATGGGGGTCACTGTATAATATAATATATGGGAGTCACTGTATAATATAATATATGGGGGGTCGCTGTATAATATAATATATGCGGGGGTCACTGTATAATATAATATATAGGGGGGTCATAATATAATATGATATATGGGGGTCACTGTATAATATAATATATGGGGGTCACTGTATAATATAATATATGGGGGTCACTGTATAATATAATATATGGGGGGTTACTGTATAATATAATATATGGGGGTCACTGTATAATATACTATATGGGGGTCACTGTATAATATAATATATGGCGTCACTGTATTATATAATATATGGGGGTCACTGCATAATATAATATATGGGGGTCACTGTATAATATAATATATGGGGGGTCACTGTATAATATATATGGGGTCACTGTATAATATAATATATGGGGGTCACTGTATAATATATATGGGGGGCACTGTATAATTAAATATATGGGGGGTCACTGTATAATATAATTTATGGGGGTCACTGTATAATATAATATATGGGGGTCACTGTATAATATAATATATGGGGTCACTGTATAATATAATATATGGGGGTCACTGAATAATATAATATATGGGGGTCACTGTGTAATATAATATATGGGGGTCACTGTATTATATAATATATGGGGTCACTGTATAATATAATATATGGGGGGTCACTGTATAATATAATATATGGGGGGTCATTTAATAATATAATATATTTGGGGTCACTGTATAATATAATATATGGGGGGTCACTGTATAATATAATATATGGGGTCACTGTATAATATAATATATGGGGGGTCGCTGTATAAAATAATATATGCGGGGGTCCCTGTATAATATAATATATAGGAGGGTCATAATATAATATGATATATGGGGGTCACTGTATAATATAATATATGGGGGTCACTGTATAATATAATTTATGGGGGTCACTGTATAATATAATATATGGGGGTCACTGTATAATATAATATATGGGGATCACTGTGTAATATAATATATGCAGGGGTCACTGTATAATATAATATATGGGGGTCACTGTATAATATAATATATGGGGTTCACTGTATAATATATGGGAGTCACTGTATAATATTATATATGGGGGTCACTTTATAATATATATGGGGGCACTGTATAATATAATATATGGCGGTCACTGTATAATATAATTTATGGGAGTTACTGTACAATATAATATATGGGGGTTCACTGTATAAAATAATATATGGGGGTCACTGTATAATATAACATATGGGGGGTCACTGTATAATATAATATATGGGGGGGTCATTGTATAATATAATATATGGGGGGTCACTGTATAATATAATATATGGGGGGTCACTGTATAATATAATATATGGGGGTCACTGTATAATATAATATATGGGGGTCACTGTATAATATATGGGGGTCACTGTATAATATATGGGGGTCACTGTATAATATAATATATGGCGTCACTGTATTATATAATATATGGGGGTCACTGCATATTATATTATATGGGGGTCCCTGTATAATATAATATATGAGGGGTCACTGTATAATATATATGGGGTCACTGTATAATATAATATATGGGGGTCACTGTATAATATATATGGGGGGCACTGTATAATATAATATATGGGGGGTCACTGTATAATATAATTTATGGGGGTCACTGTATAATATAATATATGGGGGTCACTGTATAATATAATATATAGGGGTCACTGTATAATATAATATATGGGGGTCACTGTGTCATATAATATATGGGGGTCACTGTATAATATAATATATGGGGTCATTGTATAATATAATATATGGGGGGTCACTGTATAATATAATATATGGGGGGTCATTGTATAATATAATATATTTGGGGTCACTGTATAATATAATATATGGGGGGTCACTTTATAATATAATATATGGGGGTCACTGTATAATATAATATATGGGGGGTCACTGTATAATATATGGGGGTCACTGTATAATATATGGGGGGTCACTGTATAATATAATATATTGGGTCACTGTATAATATAATATATGGGGGTCACTGTATAATATAATATATGGGGGTCACTGTTTAATATATTATATGGGGGTCACTGTATAATATGATATATGGGGGGTCACTGTATAATGTAATATATGGGGTCACTGTATAATATAATATATGGGGGTCACTGCATAATATAATATATGGGGGTCACTGTATAATATAATATATGGGGGGTCACTGTATAATATATATGGGGGTCATTCTATTATATACTATATGGGAGTCACTGTATAATATATAAGTGGGGCACTGTATAATATAATATATGGTGGTCACTGTATAATATAATATATGGTGGTCACTGTATAATATAATATATGGGGGTCACTGTATAATATAATATATGGGGGTCACTGTATATTATAATATATGGGGGTCGCTGTATAATATAATATATGAGGGTCACTGTATAATATAATATATGGGGGGTCACTGTATAATATAATATATGGGGGGTCACTGTATAAAATAATATAATATATGGGGGTCTCTGTATAATATAATATATGGGGGGTCACTGTATAATATAATATAATATATGGGGGTCTCTGTATAATATAATATATGGGGGTCACTGTATAATATAATATATGGGAGTCACTGTATAATATAATATATGGGGGGTCGCTGTATAATATAATATATGCGGGGGTCACTGTATAATATAATATATAGGGGGGTCATAATATAATATTATATATGGGGGTCACTGTATAATATAATATATGGGGGTCACTGTATAATATAATATATGGGGGTCACTGTATAATATAATATATGGGGGGTTACTGTATAATATAATATATGGGGGTCACTGTATAATATACTATATGGGGGTCACTGTATAATATAATATATGGCGTCACTGTATTATATAATATATGGGGGTCACTGCATAATATAATATATGGGGGTCACTGTATAATATAATATATGGGGGGTCACTGTATAATATATATGGGGTCACTGTATAATATAATATATGGGGGTCACTGTATAATATATATGGGGGGCACTGTATAATTAAATATATGGGGGGTCACTGTATAATATAATTTATGGGGGTCACTGTATAATATAATATATGGGGGTCACTGTATAATATAATATATGGGGTCACTGTATAATATAATATATGGGGGTCACTGAATAATATAATATATGGGGGTCACTGTGTAATATAATATATGGGGGTCACTGTATTATATAATATATGGGGTCACTGTATAATATAATATATGGGGGGTCACTGTATAATAAAATATATGGGGGGTCATTTTATAATATAATATATTTGGGGTCACTGTATAATATAATATATGGGGGGTCACTGTATAATATAATATATGGGGTCACTGTATAATATAATATATGGGGGTCACTGCATAATATAATATATGGGGGTCACTGTATAATATAATATATATGGGGTAACTGTATAATATATATGTGGGTCATTGTATTATATACTGTATAGGAGTCACTGTATAATATATATTTGGGGCACTGTATAATATAATATATGGGGGTCGCTGTATAATATAATATATGGCGTCACTGTATTATATAATATATGGGGGTCACTGCATAATATAATATATGGGGGTCACTGTATAATATAATATATGGGGGGTCACTGTATAATATAATATATGGCGTCACTGTATTATATAATATATGGGGGTCACTGCATAATATAATATATGGGGGTCACTGTGTAATATAATATATGGGGGGTCACTGTATAATATATATGGGGTCACTGTATAATATAATATATGGGGGTCACTGTATAATATATATGGGGGGCACTGTATAATATAATATATGGGGGGTCACTGTATAATATAATTTATGGGGGTCACTGTATAATATAATATATGGGGTCACTGTATAATATAATATAATATATGGGGGTCACTGAATAATATAATATATGGGGGTCACTGTATAATATAATATATGGGGGGTCACTGTATAATATAATTTATGGGGGTCACTGTATAATATAATATATGGGGTCACTGTATAATATAATATAATATATGGGGGTCACTGAATAATATAATATATGGGGGTCACTGTGTAATATAATATATGGGGGTCACTGTATAATATAATATATGGGATCACTGTATAATATAATATATGGAGGGTCACAGTATAATATAATATATGGGGGGTCATTGTAAAATATAATATATTTGGGGTCACTGTATAATATAATATATGGGGGGTCACTGTATAATATAATATATGGGGGTCACTGTATAATATAATATATGGGGGGTCACTGTATAATATATGGGGGTCACTGTATAATATATGGGGGGTCACTGTATAATATAATATATGGGGTTACTGTATAATATAATATATGGGGATCACTGTATAATATAGTATATGGGGGTCACTGTTTAATATATTATATGGGGGTCACTGTATAATATAATATATGGGTGGTCACTGTATAATATAATACATGGGGTCACTGTATAATATAATATATGGGGGTCACTGCATAATATAATTTATGGGTGTCACTGTATAATATAATATATATGGGGTAACTGTATAATATATATGGGGGTAATTGTATTATATACTGTATGGGAGTCACTGTATAATATATATGTGGGGCACTGTATAATATAATATATGGGGGTCACTGTATAATATAATATATGGGGGTCACTGTATAATATAATATATGGGGGTCGCTGTATAATATAATATATGGGGGGTCACTGTATAATATATGGGGGTCACTGTATAATATATGGGGGTCACTGTATAATATAATATATGGCGTCACTGTATAATATAATATATGGGGGTCACTGCATAATATAATATATGGGGGTCACTGTATAATATAATATATGGGGGGTCACTGTATAATATATATGGGATCACTGTATAATATAATATATGGGGGTCACTGTATAATATATATGGGGGGCACTGTATAATGTAATATATGGGGGGTCACTGTATAATATAATTTATGGGGGTCACTGTATAATATAATATATGGGGGTCACTGTATAATATAATATATGGGGGTCACTGTATAATATAATATATGGGGGTCACTGTGTAATATAATATATGCAGGGGTCACTGTATAATATAATATATGGGGGTCACTGTATAATATAATATATGGGGTTCACTGTATAATATTTGGGAGGCACTGTATAATATAATATATGGGGGTCACTTTATAATATATATGGGGCACTGTATAATATAATATATGGGGGTCACTGTATAGTATAATATATTGGAGTTACTGTACAATATAATATATGGGGGTCACTGTATAATATATGGGGGGGCACTGTATAATATAATATATGGGGTAACTGTATAATATAATATATGGGGGTCACTGTATAATATAATATATATCGGGGTCACTGTATAATATAATATATGGGTGTGTGTGTCACTGTATAATATATTATATGGGGTCACTGTATAATATTATATATGGGGGTCAATGTATAATTTAATATATGGGGGTTACAGTATAATATAATATTTGGGGGTCACTGTATAATATAATATATGGGGGTCACTGTATAATATAATATATGGGAGGTCACTGTATAATATAATATATGGGGGGTCATTGTATAATATAATATATGGGGGGTCACTGTATAATATAATATATGGGGGGTCACTGTATAATATAATATATGGGGGTCACTGTATAATATATGGGGGGGCACTGTATAATATATTATATGGGGTAACTGTATAATATAATATATGGGGGTCACTGTATAATATAATATATATGGGGGTCACTGTATAATATAATATATGGGGGTCACTGCATAATATAATATATGGGGGTCACTGTATAATCTAATATATGGGGGGTCACTGTATAATATATATGGGGGTCACTGTATAATATAATATATGGGGGCTACTGTATAATATATATGGGGGCACTGTATAATATAATACATGGGGGTCACTGTATAATATAATATATGGGAGTCACTGTATAATATAATATATGGGGGTCGCTGTATAATATAATATATGGGGGTCACTGTATAATATAATATATGGGGGGTCACTGTATAATATATATATGTGGGGCACTGTATAATATAATATATGGGGGTCACTGTATAATATAATATATGGGGGTCACTGTATAATATAATATATGGGGGTCGCTGTATAATATAATATATGGGGGTCACTGTATAATATAATACATGGGGGGTCACTGTATAATATAATATATGGGGGGTCACTGTATAAAATAATATAATATATGGGGGTCTCTGTATAATATAATATATGGGGGGGTCACTGTAAAATATAATATAATATATGGGGGTCTCTGTATAATATAATATATGGGGCTCACTGTATAATATAATATATGGGAGTCACTGTATAATATAATATATGGGGGGTCGCTGTATAATATAATATATGCGGGGGTCACTATATAATATAATATATAGGGGGGGTCATAATATAATATAATATATGGGGGTCACTGTATAATATAATATATGGGGGGTCACTGTATAATATAATTTATGGGGGTCACTGTATAATATAATATATGGGGGTCACTGTATAATATAATATATGGGGGTCACTGTATAATATAATATATGGGGGGTGTCACTGTATAAAATAATATATGTGGTCACGGTATAATATTAAATATGGGGGTCACTGTATAATTTAATATATGGGGGTCACTGTATAATATAATATATGGGGGTCACTGTATAATATAATATATGGGGGTCACTGTATAATATAATATATGGGGGGGTCATTGTATAATATAATATATGGGGGGTCACTGTATAATATAATATATGGGGGTCACTGTATGATATAATATATGGGGGGGTCATTGTATAATATAATATATGGGGGGTCAGTGTATAATATAATATATGGGGGGTTACTGTATAATATAATATATGGGGGGGTCATTGTATAATATAATATATGGGGGGTCACTGTATAATATATGGGGGTCACTGTATATTATATAGGGGTCACTGTATAATATAATATATGGCGTCACTGTATAATATAATATATGGGGGTCACTGCATAATATAATATATGGGGGGTCACTGTATAATATAATATATGGGGGGTCACTGTATAATATAATATATGGGGGGGTCATTGTATAATATAATATATGGGGGGTCAGTGTATAATATAATATATGGGTGGGTTACTGTATAATATAATATATGGGGGGGTCATTGTATAATATAATATATGGGGGGTCACTGTATAATATAATTTATGGGGGTCACTGTATAATATAATATATGGGGGTCACTGTATAATATAATATATGGGGGTCACTGTATAATATAATATATGGGGGTCACTGTGTAATATAATATATGCAGGGGTCACTGTATAATATAATATATGGGGGTCACTGTATAATATAATATATGGGGTTCACTGTATAATATATGGGAGGCACTGTATAATATAATATATGGGGGTCACTTTATAATATAATATATGGGGGTCACTGTATAATATAATATATGGGGGTCACTGTATAATATAATATATGGGGGTCACTGTATAATATAATTTATGGGGGTCACTGTATAATATAATATATGGGGGTCACTGTATAATATAATATATGGGGGTCACTGTATAATATAATATATGGGGGTCACTGTGTAATATAATATATGCAGGGGTCATTGTATAATATAATATATGGGGGTCACTGTATAATATAATATATGGGGTTCACTGTATAATATATCGGAGGCACTGTATAATATAATATATGGGCGTCACTTTATAATATAATATATGGGGGTCACTGTATAATATAATATATGGGGGGGTCATTGTATAATATAATATATGGGGGTCACTGTATAATATAATATATGGGGGTCACTGTATAATATAATATATGGGGGTCACTGTATAATATAATATATGGGGGGTGTCACTGTATAATATAATATATGTGGTCACGGTATAATATTAAATATGGGGGTCACTGTATAATTTAAAATATGGGGGTCACTGTATAATATAATATATGGGGGTCACTGTATAATATAATATATGGGGGTCACTGTATAATATAATATATGGGGGGGTCATTGTATAATATAATATATGGGGCGTCAGTGTATAATATAATATACGGGGGGTTACTGTATAATATAATATATGGGGGGGTCATTGTATAATATAATATATGGGGGGTCACTGTATAATATATGGGGGTCACTGTATATTATATGGGGGTCACTGTATAATATAATATATGGCGTCACTGTATAATATAATATATGGGGGTCACTGCATAATATAATATATGGGGGGTCACTGTATAATATAATATATGGAGGGTCACTGTATAATATAATATATGGGGGGGTCATTGTATAATATAATATATGGGGGGTCAGTGTATAATATAATATATGGGTGGGTTACTGTATAATATAATATGTGTGGGGGTCATTGTATAATATAATATATGGGGGGTCACTGTATAATGTAATATATGGGGGGTCACTGTATAATATATGGGGGTCACTGTATAATATAATATATGGCGTCACTGTATAATATAATATATGGGGGTCACTGTATAATATATTATATGGGGGGGTCACTGTATAATTTAATATATGGGGGTCACTGTATAATATAATATATGGGGGTCACTGTATAATATAATATATGGGGGGTCACTGTATAATATAATATATGGGGGGGTCATTGTATAATATAATATATGGGGGGTCACTGTATTATATAATATATGGGGGGTCACTGTATAATATAATATATGGGGGGTCACTGTATAATATATGGGGGTCACTGTATAATATATGGGGGTCACTGTATAATATAATATATGGCGTCACTGTATAATATAATATATGGGGGTCACTGCATAATATAATATATGGGGGTCACTGTATAATATAATATATGGGGGGTCACTGTATAATATATATGGGGTCACTGTATAATATAATATATGGGGGTCACCGTATAATATATATGGGGGGCACTGTATAATATAATATATGGGGGGTCAAAGTATAATATAATTTATGGGGGTCACTGTATAATATAATATATGGGGGTCACTGTATAATATAATATATGGGGGTCACTGTGTAATATAATATATGCAGGGGTCACTGTATAATATAATATATGGGGGTCACTGTATAATATAATATATGGGGGTCACTGTATAATATAATATATGGGGTTCACTGTATAATATATGGGAGGCACTGTATAATATAATATATGGGGGTCACTTTATAATATATATGGGGGCACTGTATAATATAATATATGGGGGTCACTGTATAATATAATATATGGGAGTTACTGTACAATATAATAAATGGGGGTCACTGTATAGTATAATATATGGGGGTCACTGTATAATATAATATATGGGGGGTCACTGTATAATATAATATATGTGGGGGTCATTGTATAATATAATATATGGGGGGGTCATTGTATAATATAATATATGGGGGGTCACTGTATAATATAATATATGGGGGGTCACTGTATAATATAATATATGGGGTCACTGTATAATATAATATATGTGGGGTCACGGTATAATATATGGGGGTCACTGTATATTATATGGGGGTCACTGTATAATATAATATATGGCCTAACTGTATAATATAATATTTGGGGGTCACTGCATAATATAATATATGGGGGTCACTGTATAATATAATATATGGGGGGTCACTGAATAATATAATATATGGGGGTCACTGTATAATATAATATATGGGGGTCACTGTATAATATATATTGGGGGCACTGTATAATATAATATATGGGGGTCACTGTATAATATAATATATGGGGGTCACTGTATAATATAATATATGGGAGTCACTGTATAATATAATATATGGGGGTCACTGTATAATATAATATATGGGGGGTCACTGTTTAATATAATATATGGGGGGTCATTTATTATATTATGCAATGACCCCCCCCATATATTATATTATACAGTGACCCTCCCATATATTATATTATACAGTGACCCCCATATATTATATTATACAGTGACTCCCATATATTATATTATACAGTGATCACTGTTTAATATAATATATGGTGGGTCACTGTATAATATATGGGGGTCACTGTTTAATATATGGGGTCACTGTTTAATATAATATATGGGGTCACTGTATAATATAATATATGGGGGGGTCATTGTATAATATAATATATGAGAGGTTACTGTATAATATAATGTAATATAATATATGGGGGATCACTGTATAATATAATACATGGGGGTCACTGTATAATATAATATATGAGGGTCACTGTATAATATAATATATGGGGGTCACTGTATAATATTATATATGGGGGTCACTGTATAATATAATATATGGGGGTCACTGTATAATATAATATATGGGGGGGGTCACTGTTTAATATAATATATGGGAGGTCATTGTATAATATAATATATGGGGGGTCACTGTATAATATAATATATGGGGGTCACTGTATAATATAATATATGGGGGTCACTGTATAATATAATATATGGGGGTCACTGTATAATATAATATATGGGGTCACTGTATAATATTATATATGGGGGTCACTGTATAATTTAATATATGGGGGTTACTGTATAATATAATATATGGGGGTCACTGTATAATATAATATATGGGGGTCACTGTATAATATAATATATGGGGCGTCACTGTATAATATAATATATGGGGGGGTCATTGTATAATATAATATATGGGGGGTCACTGTATAATATAATATATGGGGGGTCACTGTATAATATAATATATGGGGGTCACTGTATAATATATGGGGGGGCACTGTATAATATAATGTATGGGGTAACTGTATAATATAATATATGGGGGTCACTGTATAATATAATATATATCGGGGTCACTGTATAATATAATATATGGGGGGTCACTGTATAATATATGGGGGTCACTGTATAATATAATATATGGGGTCACTGTATAATATAATATATGGGGGTGTGTGTCACTGTATAATATAATATATGGGGTCACTGTATAATATTATATATGGGGGTCACTGTATAATTTAATATATGGGGGCTACTGTATAATATAATATTTGGGGGTCACTGTATAATATAATATATGGGGGTCACTGTATAATATAATATATGGGGGGTCACTGTATAATATAATATATGGGGGGTCATTGTATAATATAATATATGGGGGGTCACTGTATAATATAATATATGGGGGTCACTGTATAATATATGGGGGGGCACTGTATAATATATTATATGGGGTAACTGTATAATATAATATATGGGGGTCACTGTATAATATAATATATATCGGGGTCACTGTATAATATAATATATGGGGGGTCACTGTATAATATATGGGGGTCACTGTATAATATAATATATGGGGGTCACTGCATAATATAATATATGGGGGTCACTGTATAATCTAATATATGGGGGGTCACTGTATAATATATATGGGGGTCACTGTATAATATAATATATGGGGGCTACTGTATAATATATATGGGGGGCACTGTATAATATAATACATGGGAGTCACTGTATAATATAATATATGGGGGTCACTGTATAATATAAAATATGGGGGTCACTGTATAATATAATATATGGGGGTCACTGTATAATATAAAATATGGGGGTCACTGTATAATATAATATATGGGGTCACTGTATAATATAATATATGGGGGGTCACTGTATAATATATGGGGGTCACTGTATAATATAATATATGGGGTCACTGTATAATATAATATATGGGGGTCACTGTATAATATAATATATGGGGTCACTGTATAATATAATATATGGGGTCACTGTATAATATAATATATGGGGGGTCACTGTATAATATATGGGGGTCACTGTATAATATAATATATGGGGTCACTGTATAATATAATATATGGGTGTCACTGAATAATATAATATATGGGGGTCACTGTTTAATATAATATATGGGGTTCACTGTATAATATAATATATGGGGGGTCACTGTATAATATAATATATGGGGGGTCACTGTATAATATAATATAATATATGGGGGTCGCTGTTTAATATAATATATGCGGGGGTCACTGTATAATATAATATAATATAATATATGGGGGTCTGTATAAAATAATATATGGGGGTCACTGTATAATGTAATATATGGGGGTCACTGCTTAATATATGGGGTCACTGTATAATATAATATATGGCATTAACTGTTTAATATAGTATATGGGGTCAATGTATAATATTATATATGGGGGGGGTCATTGTATAATATAATATATGAGGGGTCACTGTATAATATAATGTAATATAATATATGGGGGTCTCTGTGTAATATAATATATGGGAGTCACTGTTTAATATAATATATGGGGGTCACTGTATAATATAATATATGGGGGGGGTCACTCTATAATATAATATATGGGGGGTCACTGTATAATATAATATAATATATGGGAGTCGCTGTATAATATAATATATGGGGGTCACTGTATAATATAATATATGGGGGGGTCATTGTATAATATAATATATGGGGGGTCACTGTATAATATAATATATGGGGGGTCACTGTATAATATAATATAATATAATATAATATAATATATGGGGGGTCACTGTATAATATAATATATGGGGGTCACTGTATAATATAATATATGGCGGGTCATTGTATAATATAATATAAGGGGGGTCACTGTATAATATAATATATGGGGGGTCACTGTATAATATAATATATGGGGGTCACTGTATAATATATGGGGGGGTCAAGGTATAATATAATATATGGGGTCACTGTATAATTTAATATATGGGGGTCACTGTATAATATAATATATGGGGGTCACTGTTTAATATAATATATGGGGGGTCACTGTATTATATATGGGGGTCACTGTATTATATAATATATGGGGGGTCACTGTATAATATATATGGGGTCACTGTATAATATAATATATGGGGGTCACTGCATAATATAATATATGGGGGTCACTGTATAATATAATATATGGGGGGTCACTGTATAATATAATATATGGGGGGGTCATTGTATAATATAATATATGGGGGGTCACTGTATAATATAATATATGGGGGGTCACTGTATAATATAATATATGGGGGGGTCATTGTATAATATAATATATGGGGGGTCACTGTATAATATAATATATGGGGGATCACTGTATAATATATGGGGGTCACTGTATAATATAAGGGGGTCACTGTATAATATAATATATGGCGTCACTGTATAATATAATATATGGGGGTCACTGCATAATATAATATATGGGGGTCACTGTATAATATAATATATGGGGGGTCACTGTATAATATATATGGGGTCACTGTATAATATAATATATGGGGGTCACTGTATAATATATATGGGGGGCACTGTATAATATAATATATGGGGGGTCACTGTATAATATAATTTATGGGGGTCACTGTATAATATAATATATGGGGGTCACTGTATAATATTATATATGGGGGACACTGTGTAATATAATATATGCAGGGGTCACTGTATAATATAATATATGGGGGTCACTGTATAATATAATATATAGGGTTCACTGTATAATATATGGGAGCCACTGTATAATATAATATATGGGGGTCACTTTATAATATATATGGGGGCACTGTATAATATAATATATGGGGGTCACTGTATAATATAATATATGGGAGTTACTGTACAATATAATATATGGGGGTCACTGTATAGTATAATATATGGGGGTCACTGTATAAAATAATATATGGGGGGTCACTGTATAATATAATATATGGGGGGGTCATTGTATAATATAATATATGGGGGGTCACTGTATAATATAATATATGGGGGGTCACTGTATAATATAATATATGGGGGGTCACTGTATAATATAATATATGGGGGTCACTGTATAATATACTATATGGGGGGTCACTGTATAATATATGGGGGTCACTGAATAATATAATATATGGGGGTCACTGTATAATATAATATATGGGGGGTCAATGTATAATATAATATATGGGGGTCACTGTATAATATAATATAATATATGGGGGTCACTCTATAATATATATTGGGGCACTGTATAATATAATATATGGGGGTCACTGTATAATATAATATATGGGGGTCACTGTATAATATAATATATGGGAGTCACTGTATAATATAATATATGGGGGTCACTGTATAATATAATATATGGGGGGTCACTGTTTAATATAATATATGGGGGGTCATTGTATAATATAATATATGGGGGGTCACTGTATAATATAATATATGGGGGTCACTGTATAATATAATATATGGGGGTCACTGTATAATATAATATATGGGGGGGTGTCACTGTATAATATAATATATGGGGTCACTGTATAATATAATATATGGGGGTCACTGTATAATATAATATATGGGGGGTCACTGTTTAATATAATATATGGTGGGTCACTGTATAATATATGGGGCTCACTGTATAATATAATATATGGGGTCACTGTTTAATATAATATATGGGGTCACTGTATAATATAATATATGGGGGGTCATTGTATAATATAATATATGAGAGGTCACTGTATAATATAATGTAATATAATATATGGGAGTCGCTGTATAATATATATGGCGGATCACTGTATAATATAATATATGGGGGTCACTGTATAATATAATATATGGGGGTCACTGTATAATATAATATATGGGGGGGTGTCACTGTATAATATAATATATGGGGTCACTGTATAATATAATATATGGGGGTCACTGTATAATATAATATATGGGGGGTCACTGTTTAATATAATATATGGTGGGTCACTGTATAATATATGGGGCTCACTGTATAATATAATATATGGGGTCACTGTTTAATATAATATATGGGGTCACTGTATAATATAATATATGGGGGGGTCATTGTATAATATAATATATGAGAGGTCACTGTATAATATAATGTAATATAATATATGGGAGTCGCTGTATAATATATATGGGGGATCACTGTATAATATAATACATGGGGGTCACTGTATAATATAATATATGAGGGTCACTGTATAATATAATATATGGGGGTCACTGTATAATATTATATATGGGGGTCACTGTATAATATAATATATGGGGGTCTCTGTATAATATAATATATGGGGGGTCACTGTTTAATATAATATATGGGGGGTCATTGTATAATAAAATATATGGGGGTCACTGTATAATATAATATATGGGGGTCACTGTATAATATAATATATGGGGGTCACTGTATAATATAATATATGGGGGGTCACTGTATAATATAATATATGAGGGGGTCATTGTATAATATAATATATGGGGGGTCACTGTATAATATAATATATGGGGTGGTCATTGTATAATATAATATATGGGGGGATCACTGTATAATATAATATATGGGGGGTCATTGTATAATATAATATATGGGGGTGTCACTGTATAATATAATATATGGGGGGGTCACTTTATAATATAATATAATATATGGGGGTCTCTGTGTAATATAATATATGGGGTGGTCATTGTATAATATAATATATGGGGGTCACTGTATAATATAATATCTGGGGGGTCACTGTATAATATAATATATGGGGGGGTCACTGTATAATATAATATATGGGGGTTCACTGTATAATATAATATATGGGGGGTCACTGTATAATATAATATATGGGGGGTCACTGTATAATATAATATATGGGGGGTCACTGTATAATATAATATATGGGGGGTCACTGTATAATATAATATATGGGGGGTCACTGTATAATATAATATATGGGGGTTCACTGTATAATATAATATATGGGGGGTCACTGTATAATATAATATATGGGGGGTCACTGTATAATATAATATATGGGGGGTCACTGTATAATATAATATATGGGGGGGTCACTGTATAATATAATATATGGGGGAGTCACTGTATAATATAATATATGGGGGTCACTGTTTAATATAATATATGGGGGTCACTGTATAATATAATATATGGGGGGTCACTGTATAATATAATATATGGGGGGGTCATTGTATAATATAATATATGGGGGGTCACTGTATAATATAATATATGGAGGGTCACTGTATAATATAATATATGGGGGGGTCATTGTATAATATAATATATGGGGGGTCACTGTATAATATAATATATGGGGGGTCACTGTATAATATAATATATGGGGGGGTCACTGTATAATATATGGGGGTCACTGTATAATATCTGGGGGTCACTGTATAATATAATATATGGAGTCACTGTATAATATAATATATGGGGGTCACTGCATAATATAATATATGGGGGTCACTGTATAATATAATGTATGGGGGGTCACTGTATAATATATATGGGGTCACTGTATAATATAATATATGGGGGTCACCGTATAATATATATGGGGGGCACTGTATAATATAATATATGGGGGGTCACTGTATAATATAATTTATGGGGGTCACTGTATAATATAATATATGGGGGTCACTGTATAATATAATATATGGGGGTCACTGTGTAATATAATATATGCAGGGGTCACTGTATAATATAATATATGGGGGTTACTGTATAATATAATATATGGGGGTCACTGTATAATATAATATATGGGGTTCACTGTATAATATATGGGAGGCACTGTATAATATAATATATGGGGTCACTTTATAATATATATGGGGGCACTGTATAATATAATATATGGGGGTCACTGAATAATATAATATATGGGAGTTACTGTACAATATAATATATGGGGGTCACTGTATAGTATAATATATGGGGGTCACTGTATAATATAATATATGGGGGGTCACTGTATAATATAATATATGGGGGGGGTCATTGTATAATATAATATATTGGGGGTCACTGTATAATATAATATATGGGGGGTCACTGTATAATATAATATATGGGGGGTCACTGTATAATATAATATATGGGGTCACTGTATAATATAATATATGGGGGGTCACGGTATAATATATGGGGGTCACTGTATATTATATGGGGGTCACTGTATAATATAATATATGGCCTCACTGTATAATATAATATTTGGGGGTCACTGCATAATATAATATATGGGGGTCACTGTATAATATAAAATATGGGGGGTCACTGAATAATATAATATATGGGGGTCACTGTATAATATAATATATGGGGGTCACTGTATAATATATATTGGGGGCACTGTATAATATAATATATGGGGGTCACTGTATAATATAATATATGGGGGTCACTGTATAATATAATATATGGGAGTCACTGTATAATATAATATATGGGGGTCACTGTATAATATAATATATGGGGGGTCACTGTTTAATATAATATATGGGGGGTCATATATTATATTATGCAATGACCCCCCCATATATTATATTATACAGTGACCCCCCCATATATTATATTATACAGTGACCCCCATATATTATATTATACAGTGACTCCCATATATTATATTATACAGTGATCACTGTTTAATATAATATATGGTGGGTCACTGTATAATATATGGGGGTCACTGTTTAATATATGGGGTCACTGTTTAATATAATATATGGGGTCACTGTATAATATAATATATGGGGGGGTCATTGTATAATATAATATATGAGAGGTCACTGTATAATATAATGTAATATAATATATGGGGGATCACTGTATAATATAATACATGGGGGTCACTGTATAATATAATATATGAGGGTCACTGTATAATATAATATATGGGGGTCACTGTATAATATTATATATGGGGGTCACTGTATAATATAATATATGGGTTCACTGTATAATATAATATATGGGGGGGGTCACTGTTTAATATAATATATGGGGGGTCATTGTATAATATAATATATGGGGGGGTCACAGTATAATATAATATATGGGGGTCACTGTATAATATAATATATGTGGGTCACTGTATAATATAATATATGGGGTCAATGTATAATATTATATATGGGGGTCACTGTATAATTTAATATATGGGGGTTACTGTATAATATAATATATGGGGGTCACTGTATAATATAATATATGGGGGTCACAGTATAATATAATATATGGGGGGTCACTGTATAATATAATATATGGGGGGGTCATTGTATAATATAATATATGGGGGGTCACTGTATAATATAATATATGGGGGGTCACTGTATAATATAATATATGGGGGTCACTATAATATATGGGGGGGCACTGTATAATATAATATATGGGGTAACTGTATAATATAATATATGGGGGTCACTGTATAATATAATATATATCGGGGTCACTGTATAATATAATATATGGGGTGTCACTGTATAATATATGGGGGTCACTGTATAATATAATATATGGGGTCACTGTATAATATAATATATGGGGGTGTGTGTCACTGTATAATTTAATATATGGGGGCTACTGTATAATATAATATTTGGGGGGTCACTGTATAATATAATATATGGGGGGTCATTGTATAATATAATATATGGGGGGTCACTGTATAATATAATATATGGGAGGTCACTGTATAATATAATATATGGGGGTCACTGTATAATATATGGGGGGGCACTGTATAATATATTATATGGGGTAACTGTATAATATAATATATGGGGGTCACTGTATAATATAATATATATCGGGGTCACTGTATAATATAATATATGGGGGGTCACTGTATAATATATGGGGGTCACTGTATAATATAATATATGGGGGTCACTGCATAATATAATATATGGGGGTCACTGTATAATCTAATATATGGGGGGTCACTGTATAATATATATAAGGGTCACTGTATAATATAATATATGGGGGCTACTGTATAATATATATGGGGGGCACTGTATAATATAATACATGGGGGTCACTGTATAATATAATATATGGGGGTCACTGTATAATATAAAATATGGGGGTCACTGTATAATATAATATATGGGGGTCACTGTATAATATAATATATGGGGGTCACTGTATAATATAATATATGGGGGTGTCACTGTATAATATAATATATGGGGTCACTGTATAATATAATATATGGGGTCACTGTATAATATAATATATGGGGTCACTGTATAATATAATATATGGGGGGTCACTGTATAATATATGGGGGTCACTGTATAATATAATATATGGGGTCACTGTATAATATAATATATGGGTGTCACTGAATAATATAATATATGGCATTAACTGTTTAATATAATATATGGGGTTCACTGTATAATATAATATATGGGGAGTCACTGGGGGGTCACTGTATAATATAATATAATATATGGGGGTCGCTGTTTAATATAATATATGCGGGGGTCACTGTATAATATAATATAATATATGGGGGTCTGTATAAAATAATATATGGGGGTCACTGTATAATGTAATATATGGGGGTCACTGCTTAATATATGGGGTCACTGTATAATATAATATATGGCATTAACTGTTTAATATAGTATATGGGGTCACTGTATAATATTATATATGGGGGGGTCATTGTATAATATAATATATGAGGGGTCACTGTATAATATAATGTAATATAATATATGGGGGTCTCTGTGTAATATAATATATGGGAGTCACTGTTTAATATAATATATGGGGGTCACTGTATAATATAATATATGGGGGGTCACTCTATAATATAATATATGGGGGGTCACTGTATAATATAATATAATATATGGGAGTCGCTGTATAATATAATATATGGGGGTCACTGTATAATATAATATATGGGGGGGTCATTGTATAATGTAATATATGGGGGGTCACTGTATAATATAATATATGGGGGGTCACTGTATAATATAATATAATATAATATATGGGGGGTCACTGTATAATATAATATATGGGGGTCACTGTATAATATAATATATGGCGGGTCATTGTATAATATAATATATGGGGGGTCACTGTATAATATAATATATGGGGGGTCACTGTATAATATAATATATGGGGGGGTCACTGTATAATATAATATATGGGGGGGTCACTTTATAATATAATATAATATATGGGGGTCTCTGTGTAATATAATATATGGGGTGGTCATTGTATAATATAATATATGGGGGTCACTGTATAATATAATATCTGGGGGGTCACTGTATAATATAATATATGGGGGGGTCACTGTATAATATAATATATGGGGGTTCACTGTATAATATAATATATGGGGGGTCACTGTATAATATAATATATGGGGGGTCACTGTATAATATAATATATGGGGGGTCACTGTATAATATAATATATGGGGGGTCACTGTATAATATAATATATGGGGGTTCACTGTATAATATAATATATGGGGGGTCACTGTATAATATAATATATGGGGGGTCACTGTATAATATAATATATGGGGGGTCACTGTATAATATAATATATGGGGGTTCACTGTATAATATAATATATGGGGGGTCACTGTATAATATAATATATGGGGGTTCACTGTATAATATAATATATGGGGGGTCACTGTATAATATAATATATGGGGGGTCACTGTATAATATAATATATGGGGGTCACTGTATAATATAATATATGGGGGGTCACTGTATAATATAATATATGGGGGAGTCACTGTATAATATAATATATGGGGGTCACTGTATAATAAAATATATGGGGGGTCACTGTATAATATAATATATGGGGGGTCACTGAATAATATAATATATGGGGGGGTCACTGTATAATATAATATATGGGGGGTCACTGTATAATATAATATATGGGGGGTCACTGTATAATATAATATATGGGGGGGTCACTGTATAATATAATATATGGGGGGTCACTGTATAATATAATATATGGGGGGTCACTGTATAATATAATATATGGGGGTCAATGTATAATATATGGGGGGTCAAGGTATAATATAATATATGGGGGTCACTGTATAATTTAATATATGGGGGTCACTGTATAATATAATATATGGGGGTCACTGTTTAATATAATATATGGGGGGTCACTGTATTATATATGGGGGTCACTGTATTATATAATATATGGGGGGTCACTGTATAATATATATGGGGTCACTGTATAATATAATATATGGGGGTCACTGCATAATATAATATATGGGGGTCACTGTATAATATAATATATGGGGGGTCACTGTATAATATAATATATGGGGGGGTCATTGTATAATATAATATATGGGGGGTCACTGTATAATATAATATATGGGGGGTCACTGTATAATATAATATATTGGGGGGTCATTGTATAATATAATATATGGGGGGTCACTGTATAATATAATATATGGGGGATCACTGTATAATATATGGGGGTCACTGTATAATATAAGGGGGTCACTGTATAATATAATATATGGCGTCACTGTATAATATAATATATGGGGGTCACTGCATAATATAATATATGGGGGTCACTGTATAATATAATATATGGGGGGTCACTGTATAATATATATGGGGTCACTGTATAATATAATATATGGGGGTCACTGTATAATATATATGGGGGGCACTGTATAATATAATATATGGGGGGTCACTGTATAATATAATTTATGGGGGTCACTGTATAATATAATATATGGGGGTCACTGTATAATATTATATATGGGGGACACTGTGTAATATAATATATGCAGGGGTCACTGTATAATATAATATATGGGGGTCACTGTATAATATAATATATAGGGTTCACTGTATAATATATGGGAGTCACTGTATAATATAATATATGGGGGTCACTTTATAATATATATGGGGTCACTGTATAATATAATATATGGGGGTCACTGTATAATATAATATATGGGAGTTACTGTACAATATAATATATGGGGGTCACTGTATAGTTTAATATATGGGGGTCACTGTATAAAATAATATATGGGGGGTCACTGTATAATATAATATATGGGGGGGTCATTGTATAATATAATATATGGGGGGTCACTGTATAATATAATATATGGGGGGTCACTGTATAATATAATATATGGGGGGTCACTGTATAATATAATATATGGGGGTCACTGTATAATATACTATATGGGGGGGTCACTGTATAATATATGGGGGTCACTGAATAATATAATATATGGGGGGTCACTGTATAATATAATATATGGGGGGGTCATTGTATAATATAATATATGGGGGGTCACGGTATAATATATGGGGGTCACTGTATATTATATGGGGGTCACTGTATAATATAATATATGGCGTCACTGTATAATATAATATATGGGGGTCACTGCATAATATAATATATGGGGGTCACTGTATAATATAATATATGGGGGGTCACTGTATAATATAATATATGGGGGTCACTGTATAATATAATATATGGGGGTCACTCTATAATATATATTGGGGCACTGTATAATATAATATATGGGGGTCACTGTATAATATAATATATGGGGGTCATTGTATAATATAATATATGGGAGTCACTGTATAATATAATATATGGAGGTCACTGTATAATATAATATATGGGGGGTCACTGTTTAATATAATATATGGGGGGTCATTGTATAATATAATATATGGGGGGTCACTGTATAATATAATATATGGGGGTCACTGTATAATATAATATATGGGGGTCACTGTATAATATAATATATGGGGGGGGGTCACTGTATAATATAATATATGGGGTCACTGTATAATATAATATATGGGGGTCACTGTATAATATAATATATGGGGGGTCACTGTTTAATATAATATATGGTGGGTCACTGTATAATATATGGGGCTCACTGTATAATATAATATATGGGGTCACTGTTTAATATAATATATGGGGTCACTGTATAATATAATATATGGGGGGGTCATTGTATAATATAATATATGAGAGGTCACTGTATAATATAATGTAATATAATATATGGGAGTCGCTGTATAATATATATGGGGGATCACTGTATAATATAATACATAGGGGTCACTGTATAATATAATATATGAGGGTCACTGTATAATATAATATATGGGGGTCACTGTATAATATTATATATGGGGGTCACTGTATAATATAATATATGGGGGTCTCTGTATAATATAATATATGGGGGGTCACTGTTTAATATAATATATGGGGGGTCATTGTATAATATAATATATGGGGGTCACTGTATAATATAATATATGGGGGTCACTGTATAATATAATATATGGGGGGTCACTGTATAATATAATATATGAGGGGGTCATTGTATAATATAATATATGGGGGGTCACTGTATAATATAATATATGGGGTGGTCATTGTATAATATAATATATGGGGGGATCACTGTATAATATAATATATGGGGGGTCATTGTATAATATAATATATGGGGGGGTCACTGTATAATATAATATATGGGGGGGTCACTTTATAATATAATATAATATATGGGGGTCTCTGTGTAATATAATATATGGGGTGGTCATTGTATAATATAATATATGGGGGTCACTGTATAATATAATATCTGGGGGGGTCACTGTATAATATAATATATGGGGGGGTCACTGTATAATATAATATATGGGGGTTCACTGTATAATATAATATATGGGGGTCACTGTATAATATAATATATGGGGGTCACTGTATAATATAATATATGGGGGGGTCACTGTATAATATAATATATGGGGGGGTCATTGTATAATATAATATATGGGGGGTCACTGTATAATATAATATATGGGGGTCACTGTATAATATAATATATGGGGGGTCACTGTATAATATATGGGGGTCACTGTATAATATAATATATGGGGTCACTGTATAATATAATATATGGGGGTCACTGCATAATATAATATATGGGGGGTCACTGTATAATATAATATATGGGGGGTCACTGTATAATATAATATATGGGGGTCGCTGTTTAATATAATATATGCGGGGGTCACTGTATAATATAATATAATATAATATATGGGGGTCTGTATAAAATAAAATATGGGGGTCACTGTATAATGTAATATATGGGATTCACTGTATAATATAATATATGGGGGGTCACTGTATAATATAATATATGGGGGTCACTGCTTAATATATGGGGTCACTGTATAATATAATATATGGCTTTAACTGTTTAATATAGTATATGGGGTCACTGTATAATATTATATATGGGGGGGTCATTGTATAATATAATATATGAGGGGTCACTGTATAATATAATGTAATATAATATATGGGGGTCTCTGTGTAATATAATATATGGGAGTCACTGTTTAATATAATATATGGGGGTCACTGTATAATATAATATATGGGGGGGTCACTCTATAATATAATATATGGGGGGTCACTGTATAATATAATATAATATATGGGAGTCGCTGTATAATATAATATATGGGGGTCACTGTATAATGTATATATATGGGGGGTCATTGTATAATATAATATATGGGGGGTCACTGTATAATATAATATATGGGGGGTCACTGTATAATATAATATAATATAATATAATATAATATAATATATGGGGGGTCACTGTATAATATATATGTGGGGCACTGTATAATATAATATATGGGGGTCACTGTATAATATAATATATGGGGGTCACTGTATAATATAATATATGGGGGTCGCTGTATAATATAATATATGCGGGTCACTGTATAATATAATATATGGGGGGTCACTGTATAATATAATATATGGGGGGTCACTGTATAAAATAATATAATATATGGGGGTCTCTGTATAATATAATATATGGGGGGTCACTGTAAAATATAATATAATATATGGGGGTCTCTGTATAATATAATATATGGGGCTCACTGTATAATATAATATATGGGAGTCACTGTATAATATAATATATGGGGGGTCGCTGTATAATATAATATATGCGGGGGTCACTGTATAATATAATATATAGGGGGGGTCATAATATAATATGATATATGGGGGTCACTGTATAATATAATATATGGGGGTCACTGTATAATATAATATATGGGGGTCACTGTATAATATAATATATGGGGGGTGTCACTGTATAATATAATATATGTGGTCACGGTATAATATTAAATATGGGGGTCACTGTATAATTTAAAATATGGGGGTCACTGTATAATATAATATATGGGGGTCACTGTATAATATAATATATGGGGGTCACTGTATAATATAATATATGGGGGTCACTGTATAATATAATATATGGGGGGGTCATTGTATAATATAATATATGGGGGGTCACTGTATAATATAATATATGGGGGTCACTGTATAATATAATATATGGGGGGGTCATTGTATAATATAATATATGGGGCGTCAGTGTATAATATAATATACGGGGGGTTACTGTATAATATAATATATGGGGGGGTCATTGTATAATATAATATATGGGGGGTCACTGTATAATATATGGGGGTCACTGTATATTATATGGGGGTCACTGTATAATATAATATATGGCGTCACTGTATAATATAATATATGGGGGTCACTGCATAATATAATATATGGGGGGTCACTGTATAATATAATATATGGAGGGTCACTGTATAATATAATATATGGGGGGTCATTGTATAATATAATATATGGGGGGTCAGTGTATAATATAATATATGGGTGGGTTACTGTATAATGTAATATATGGGGGGTCACTGTATAATATATGGGGGTCACTGTATAATATAATATATGGCGTCACTGTATAATATAATATATGGGGGTCACTGTATAATATATTATATGGGGGGTCACTGTATAATTTAATATATGGGGGTCACTGTATAATATAATATATGGGGGTCACTGTTTAATATAATATATGGGGGTCACTGTATAATATAATATATGGGGGGTCACTGTATAATATAATATATGGGGGGGTCATTGTATAATATAATATATGGGGGGTCACTGTATAATATAATATATGGAGGGTCACTGTATAATATAATATATGGGGGGGTCATTGTATAATATAATATATGGGGGGTCACTGTATAATATAATATATGGGGGGTCACTGTATAATATAATATATGGGGGGTCACTGTATAATATATGGGGGTCACTGTATAATATATGGGGGTCACTGTATAATATAATATATGGCGTCACTGTATAATATAATATATGGGGGTCACTGCATAATATAATATATGGGGGTCACTGTATAATATAATATATGGGGGGTCACTGTATAATATATATGGGGTCACTGTATAATATAATATATGGGGGTCACCGTATAATATATATGGGGGGCACTGTATAATATAATATATGGGGGGTCACTGTATAATATAATTTATGGGGGTCACTGTATAATATAATATATGGGGGTCACTGTATAATATAATATATGGGGGTCACTGTGTAATATAATATATGCAGGGGTCACTGTATAATATAATATATGGGGGTCACTGTATAATATAATATATGGGGGTCACTGTATAATATAATATATGGGAGTTACTGTACAATATAATATATGGGGGTCACTGTATAGTATAATATATGGGGGTCACTGTATAATATAATATATGGGGGGTCACTGTATAATATAATATATGGGGGGGTCATTGTATAATATAATATATTGGGGGTCACTGTATAATATAATATATGGGGGGTCACTGTATAATATAATATATGGGGGGTCACTGTATAATATAATATATGGGGTCACTGTATAATATAATATATGTGGGGTCACGGTATAATATATGGGGGTCACTGTATATTATATGGGGGTCACTGTATAATATAATATATGGCCTCACTGTATAATATAATATTTGGGGGTCACTGCATAATATAATATATGGGGGTCACTGTATAATATAATATATGGGGGGTCACTGAATAATATAATATATGGGGGTCACTGTATAATATAATATATGCGGGTCACTGTATAATATATATTGGGGGCACTGTATAATATAATATATGGGGGTCACTGTATAATATAATATATGGGGGTCACTGTATAATATAATATATGGGAGTCACTGTATAATATAATATATGGGGGTCACTGTATAATATAATATATGGGGGGTCACTGTTTAATATAATATATGGGGGGTCATATATTATATTATGCAATGACCCCCCCATATATTATATTATACAGTGACCCCCCCATATATTATATTATACAGTGACCCCCATATATTATATTATACAGTGACTCCCATATATTATATTATACAGTGATCACTGTTTAATATAATATATGGTGGGTCACTGTATAATATATGGGAGTCACTGTTTAATATATGGGGTCACTGTTTAATATAATATATGGGGTCACTGTATAATATAATATATGGGGGGGTCATTGTATAATATAATATATGAGAGGTCACTGTATAATATAATGTAATATAATATATGGGGGATCACTGTATAATATAATACATGGGGGTCACTGTATAATATAATATATGAGGGTCACTGTATAATATAATATATGGGGGTCACTGTATAATATTATATATGGGGGTCACTGTATAATATAATATATGGGGGTCACTGTATAATATAATATATGGGGGGGTCACTGTTTAATATAATATATGGGGGGTCATTGTATAATATAATATATGGGGGGTCACTGTATAATATAATATATGGGGGTCACTGTATAATATAATATATGGGGGTCACTGTATAATATAATATATGGGGGTCACTGTATAATATAATATATGGGGTCACTGTATAATATTATATATGGGGGTCACTGTATAATTTAATATATGGGGGTCACTGTATAATATATGGGGGGCACTGTATAATATAATGTATGGGGTAACTGTATAATATAATATATGGGGGTCACTGTATAATATAATATATATCGGGGTCACTGTATAATATAATATATGGGGGGTCACTGTATAATATATGGGGGTCACTGTATAATATAATATATGGGGTCACTGTATAATATAATATATGGGGGTGTGTGTCACTGTATAATATAATATATGGGGTCACTGTATAATATTATATATGGGGGTCACTGTATAATTTAATATATGGGGCTACTGTATAATATAATATTTGGGGGTCACTGTATAATATAATATATGGGGGTCACTGTATAATATAATATATGGGGGGTCACTGTATAATATAATATATGGGGGGTCATTGTATAATATAATATATGGGGGGTCACTGTATAATATAATATATGGAGGGTCACTGTATAATATAATATATGGGGGTCACTGTATAATATATGGGGGGGCACTGTATAATATATTATATGGGGTAACTGTATAATATAATATATGGGGGTCACTGTATAATATAATATATATCGGGGTCACTGTATAATATAATATATGGGGGGTCACTGTATAATATATGGGGGTCACTGTATAATATAATATATGGGGGTCACTGCATAATATAATATATGGGGGTCACTGTATAATCTAATATATGGGGGGTCACTGTATAATATATATGGGGGTCACTGTATAATATAATATATGGGGGCTACTGTATAATATATATGGGGGGCACTGTATAATATAATACATGGGGGTCACTGTATAATATAATATATGGGGGTCACTGTATAATATAAAATATGGGGGTCACTATATAATATAATATATGGGGGTCACTGTATAATATAAAATATGGGGGTCACTGTATAATATAATATATGGGGGGGTGTCACTGTATAATATAATATATGGGGTCACTGTATAATATAATATATGGGGGTCACTGTATAATATAATATATGGGGTCACTGTATAATATAATATATGGTGTCACTGTATAATATAATATATGGGGGGTCACTGTATAATATATGGGGGTCACTGTATAATATAATATATGGGTGTCACTGAATAATATAATATATGGGGGTCACTGTTTAATATAATATATGGGGTTCACTGTATAATATAATATATGGGGGGTCACTGTATAATATAATATATGGGGGGTCACTGTATAATATAATATAATATATGGGGGTCGCTGTTTAATATAATATATGCGGGGGTCACTGTATAATATAATATAATATAATATAATATAATATAATATAATATAATATAATATATGGGGGTCTGTATAAAATAATATATGGGGGTCACTGTATAATGTAATATATGGGGGTCACTGCTTAATATATGGGGTCACTGTATAATATAATATATGGCATTAACTGTTTAATATAGTATATGGGGTCACTGTATAATATTATATATGGGGGGGTCATTGTATAATATAATATATGAGGGGTCACTGTATAATATAATGTAATATAATATATGGGGGTCTCTGTGTAATATAATATATGGGAGTCACTGTTTAATATAATATATGGGGGTCACTGTATAATATAATATATGGGGGGTCACTCTATAATATAATATATGGGGGGTCACTGTATAATATAATATAATATATGGGAGTCGCTGTATAATATAATATATGGGGGTCACTGTATAATATAATATATGGGGGGGTCATTGTATAATATAATATATGGGGGGTCACTGTATAATATAATATATGGGGGGTCACTGTATAATATAATATAATATAATATAATATAATATAATATAATATATGGGGGGTCACTGTATAATATAATATATGGGGGTCACTGTATAATATAATATATGGCGGGTCATTGTATAATATAATATATGGGGGGTCACTGTATAATATAATATATGGGGGGTCACTGTATAATATAATATATGGGGGGTCACTGTATAATATATGGGGGGGTCAAGGTATAATATAATATATGGGGTCACTGTATAATTTAATATATGGGGGTCACTGTATAATATAATATATGGGGGTCACTGTTTAATATAATATATGGGGGGTCACTGTATTATATATGGGGGTCACTGTATTATATAATATATGGGGGGTCACTGTATAATATATATGGGGTCACTGTATAATATAATATATGGGGGTCACTGCATAATATAATATATGGGGGTCACTGTATAATATAATATATGGGGGGTCACTGTATAATATAATATATGGGGGGGTCATTGTATAATATAATATATGGGGGGTCACTGTATAATATAATATATGGGGGGTCACTGTATAATATAATATATGGGGGGGTCATTGTATAATATAATATATGGGGGGTCACTGTATAATATAATATATGGGGGATCACTGTATAATATATGGGGGTCACTGTATAATATAAGGGGGTCACTGTATAATATAATATATGGCGTCACTGTATAATATAATATATGGGGGTCACTGCATAATATAATATATGGGGGTCACTGTATAATATAATATATGGGGGGTCACTGTATAATATATATGGGGTCACTGTATAATATAATATATGGGGGTCACTGTATAATATATATGGGGGGCACTGTATAATATAATATATGGGGGGTCAGTGTATAATATAATTTATGGGGGTCACTGTATAATATAATATATGGGGGTCACTGTATAATATTATATATGGGGGACACTGTGTAATATAATATATGCAGGGGTCACTGTATAATATAATATATGGGGGTCACTGTATAATATAATATATAGGGTTCACTGTATAATATATGGGAGTCACTGTATAATATAATATATGGGGGTCACTTTATAATATATATGGGGGCACTGTATAATATAATATATGGGGGTCACTGTATAATATAATATATGGGAGTTACTGTACAATATAATATATGGGGGTCACTGTATAGTATAATATATGGGGGTCACTGTATAAAATAATATATGGGGGGTCACTGTATAATATAATATATGGGGGGGTCATTGTATAATATAATATATGGGGGGTCACTGTATAATATAATATATGGGGGGTCACTGTATAATATAATATATGGGGGGTCACTGTATAATATAATATATGGGGGTCACTGTATAATATAATATATGGGGGTCACTGTATAATATTATATATCGGGGGTCACTGTATAATATAATATATGGGGGTCACTGTATAATATAATATATGGGGTCATTGTATAATATAATATATGAGAGGTCACTGTATAATATAATGTAATATAATATATGGGAGTCGCTGTATAATATATATGGGGGATCACTGTATAATATAATACATGGGGGTCACTGTATAATATAATATATGAGGGTCACTGTATAATATAATATATGGGGGTCACTGTATAATATTATATATGGGGGTCACTGTATAATATAATATATGGGGGTCTCTGTATAATATAATATATGGGGGGGTCACTGTTTAATATAATATATGGGGGGTCATTGTATAATATAATATATGGGGGTCACTGTATAATATAATATATGGGGGTCACTGTATAATATAATATATGGGGGTCACTGTATAATATAATATATGGGGGGTCACTGTATAATATAATATATGAGGGGGTCATTGTATAATATAATATATGGGGGGTGACTGTATAATATAATATATGGGGGGTCACTGTATAATATAATATATGGGGGGTCATTGAATAATATAATATATGGGGGGGTCACTGTATAATATAATATATGGGGGGGTCACTTTATAATATAATATAATATATGGGGGTCTCTGTGTAATATAATATATGGGGTGGTCATTGTATAATATAATATATGGGGGTCACTGTATAATATAATATCTGGGGGGTCACTGTATAATATAATATATGGGGGGGTCACTGTATAATATAATATATGGGGGTTCACTGTATAATATAATATATGGGGGGTCACTGTATAATATAATATATGGGGGTTCACTGTATAATATAATGTATGGGGGTCACTGTATAATATAATATATGGGGGGTCACTGTATAATATAATATATGGGGGTTCACCGTATAATATAATATATGGGGGGTCACTGTATAATATAATATATGGGGGGTCAATATATGGGGGGTCACTGTATAATATAATATATGGGGGGTCACTGTATAATATAATATATGGGGGGGTCATTGTATAATATAATATATGGGGGGTCACTGTATAATATAATATATGGGGGATCACTGTATAATATATGGGGGTCACTGTATAATATAAGGGGGTCACTGTATAATATAATATATGGCGTCACTGTATAATATAATATATGGGGGTCACTGCATAATATAATATATGGGGGTCACTGTATAATATAATATATGGGGGGTCACTGTATAATATATATGGGGTCACTGTATAATATAATATATGGGGGTCACTGTATAATATATATGGGGGGCACTGTATAATATAATATATGGGGGGTCACTGTATAATATAATATATGGGGGGGTCACTGTATAATATAATATATGGGGGAGTCACTGTATAATATAATATATGGGGGTCACTGTATAATATAATATATGGGGGTCACTGTTTAATATAATATATGGGGGTCACTGTATAATATAATATATGGGGGGTCACTGTATAATATAATATATGGGGGGGTCATTGTATAATATAATATATGGGGGGTCACTGTATAATATAATATATGGAGGGTCACTGTATAATATAATATATGGGGGGGTCATTGTATAATATAATATATGGGGGGTCACTGTATAATATAATATATGGGGGGTCACTGTATAATATAATATATGGGGGGTCACTGTATAATATATGGGGGTCACTGTATAATATATGGGGGTCACTGTATAATATAATATATGGCGTCACTGTATAATATAATATATGGGGGTCACTGCATAATATAATATATGGGGGTCACTGTATAATATAATATATGGGGGTCACTGTATAATATAATATATGGGGGTCACTGTATAATATAATATATGGGGTCACTGTATAATATTATATATGGGGGTCACTGTATAATTTAATATATGGGGGTTACTGTATAATATAATATATGGGGGTCACTGTATAATATAATATATGGGGGTCACTGTATAATATAACATATGGGGGGTCACTGTATAATATAATATATGGGGGGTCACTGTATAATATAATATATGGGGGTCACTATAATATATGGGGGGGCACTGTATAATATAATATATGGGGTAACTGTATAATATAATATATGGGGGTCACTGTATAATATAATATATATCGGGGTCACTGTATAATATAATATATGGGGGGTCACTGTATAATATATGGGGGTCACTGTATAATATAATATATGGGGTCACTGTATAATATAATATATGGGGGTGTGTGTCACTGTATAATATAATATATGGGGTCACTGTATAATATTATATATGGGGGTCACTGTATAATTTAATATATGGGGGCTACTGTATAATATAATATTTGGGGGTCACTGTATAATATAATATATGGGGGGCACTGTATAATATAATATATGGGGGGTCACTGTATAATATAATATATGGGGGGTCATTGTATAATATAATATATGGGGGGTCACTGTATAATATAATATATGGGGGGTCACTGTATAATATAATATATGGGGGTCACTGTATAATATATGGGGGGGCACTGTATAATATATTATATGGGGTAACTGTATAATATAATATATGGGGGTCACTGTATAATATAATATATATCGGGGTCACTGTATAATATAATATATGGGGGGTCACTGTATAATATATGGGGGTCACTGTATAATATAATATATGGGGGTCACTGCATAATATAATATATGGGGGTCACTGTATAATCTAATATATGGGGGGTCACTGTATAATATATATGGGGGTCACTGTATAATATAATATATGGGGGCTACTGTATAATATATATGGGGGTCACTGTATAATATAATATATGGGGGTCACTGTATAATATAAAATATTCGGGTCACTGTATAATATAATATATGGGGGTCACTGTATAATATAATATATGGGGGTCACTGTATAATATAATATATGGGGGGGGTGTCACTGTATAATATAATATATGGGGTCACTGTATAATATAATATATGGGGGTCACTGTATAATATAATATATGGGGTCACTGTATAATATAATATATGGGGGGTCACTGTATAATATAATATATGGGGATCACTGTATAATATAATATATGGGGTCACTGTATAATATAATATATGGGTGTCACTGAATAATATAATATATGAGGGGTCACTGTATAATATAATGTAATATAATATATGGGTGTCTCTGTGTAATATAATATATGGGAGTCACTGTTTAATATAATATATGGGGGTCACTGTATAATATAATATATGGGGGGGTCACTCTATAATATAATATATGGGGGGTCACTGTATAATATAATATAATATATGGGAGTCGCTGTATAATATAATATATGGGGGTCACTGTATAATATAATATATGGGGGGGTCATTGTATAATATAATATATGGGGGGTCACTGTATAATATAATATATGGGGGGTCACTGTATAATATAATATAATATAATATATGGGGGGTCACTGTATAATATATATGGGGTCACTGTATAATATAATATATGGGGGTCACTGTATAATATATATGGGGGGCACTGTATAATATAATATATGGGGGGTCACTGTATAATATAATTTATGGGGGTCACTGTATAATATAATATATGGGGGTCACTGTATAATATTATATATGGGGGACACTGTGTAATATAATATATGCAGGGGTCACTGTATAATATAATATATGGGGGTCACTGTATAATATAATATATAGGGTTCACTGTATAATATATGGGAGTCACTGTATATTATAATATATGGGGGTCACTTTATAATATATATGGGGTCACTGTATAATATAATATATGGGGGTCACTGTATAATATAATATATGGGAGTTACTGTACAATATAATATATGGGGGTCACTGTATAGTATAATATATGGGGGTCACTGTATAAAATAATATATGGGGGGTCACTGTATAATATAATATATGGGGGTCACTGTATAATATATGGGGGGGTCAAGGTATAATATAATATATGGGGGTCACTGTATAATTTAATATATGGGGGTCACTGTATAATATAATATATGGGGGTCACTGTTTAATATAATATATGGGGGGTCACTGTATAATATATATGGGGTCACTGTATAATATAATATATGGGGGTCACTGCATAATATAATATATGGGGGTCACTGTATAATATAATATATGGGGGGTCACTGTATAATATAATATATGGGGGGGGTCATTGTATAATATAATATATGGGGGGTCACTGTATAATATAATATATGGGGGGTCACTGTATAATATAATATATTGGGGGGTCATTGTATAATATAATATATGGGGGGTCACTGTATAATATAATATATGGGGGATCACTGTATAATATATGGGGGTCACTGTATAATATAAGGGGGTCACTGTATAATATAATATATGGTGTCACTGTATAATATAATATATGGGGGTCACTGCATAATATAATATATGGGGGTCACTGTATAATATAATATATGGGGGGTCACTGTATAATATATATGGGGTCACTGTATAATATAATATATGGGGGTCACTGTATAATATATATGGGGGGCACTGTATAATATAATATATGGGGGGTCACTGTATAATATAATTTATGGGGGTCACTGTATAATATAATATATGGGGGTCACTGTATAATATTATATATGGGGGACACTGTGTAATATAATATATGCAGGGGTCACTGTATAATATAATATATGGGGGTCACTGTATAATATAATATATAGGGTTCACTGTATAATATATGGGAGTCACTGTATAATATAATATATGGGGGTCACTTTATAATATATATGGGGTCACTGTATAATATAATATATGGGGGTCACTGTATAATATAATATATAGGGTTCACTGTATAATATATGGGAGTCACTGTATAATATAATATATGGGGGTCACTTTATAATATACATGGGGTCACTGTACAATATAATATATGGGGGTCACTGTATAGTATAATATATGGGGGTCACTGTATAAAATAATATATGGGGGTCACTGTATAATATAATATATGGGGGGGTCATTGTATAATATAATATATGGGGGGTCACTGTATAATATAATATATGGGGGGGTCACTGTATAATATAATATATGGGGGAGTCACTGTATAATATAATATATGGGGGTCACTGTACGATATATTTGCGCCTCTTCACACAATACCACACAGGGGAGGATTAGATACGTGGGTCTGCACACAGTATCACATGACTGAGGATTAGATATGTGCGTGTTCACACAGTTCCACACGCTGAAGGATTAGATACATGTGTTTGCACAAAGTACCACACAGGGGAGGATTAAATACGCATGTCTTCACATAGTACCACTGCCAGAGGATTAGATACGCACATCTGCACACAGTTCAACAAGCCGGAGGATTGGATATGCACATCTGCACACAGCTCCACACGCCAGAGGATTAGATACGTGTTTCTGCACACAGTACCACATGCCGTAGTATTAGATATGCGCGTCTGCACATAACAGCTCTGGCTTTCTCAGAAGGTGAGATAAGAGCAGTGTAATATAGTATGTGACCATAAATCCATAACAGTAGTGAAGCCATGTCATTTACCGGGATACAAAGTAGCCGATGTTACTCCTGGTTACAGTCTATGTGCCGAATTTCATTCAAATCCGTTCAGCCGTTTTTACATGATTGAGGAACAAACATATTAATATTAGTAGGATAGGGATCATTTTCTGACTTTATGATGCGACTTTTGGGAGTCATTCCTGGGTCTGAATAGTAGAATTGGGGTTCATAGGGCCACCCCCACTTTTGAAAAGTTCAAGGCGAATGAGTATGACCCTGACTACGCCCCCGTGTGCTGCCTGAAGAAGGGGAACGTCAGACAAAATTGCCTTGAGATACTTTAGTACCACCAATCATGAGACTGGCCAGAACCCAAGTGGATGGGTGACAATGACTTCTGACTAGGGTTGAGCGATCGGGATCGGAAAAGATCGGATTTCGATCGGAAATCGAGTAAATTTCACGATCGGAATTCCGACCCGATCTTTTCCAGCGGGATCGAGATCGGAGGTTATCTCAAGATCGGCTCAACCCTAAAAGTGACTTTTCCCATAGAGAAGCATTGACTAGGGTTGAGGATCGGGTTCGGAAAGGATCGGATTCCGATCAGCGATCGAGCAAATTTCACGATCGCGATCAGGATCGAGATCGGCTGGAAAATGATCAGAAATCGGATTTTAAAATCGATCTTGAAATCTCAAGATCGGCTCAACCCTACTTCTGACCTAAAAGGATTCGAGTAAAGATGGGCAATTTGACTCACACTGAGCAGGGCTCAACACAAATATTCCAAATTGTTTGTTTGTTTTAAAAAAAAAAAAACTGAAAATTTTGAATTTGTCTCAAACTAACTAAAATGGCCTCCGCCAGAAGTTATTAAACCCTGAGGCCCAGGGGAGGGGGAAAAAAATGACCTTCCATTACTTCTTGTGGGCCTCCTCGCAGCGTCCCATGTCATCTTCCTGGGAGCAAATGACGTCATACAACCTGACATTGAATGTCATGCAGCTGACATTGGGTCTTAGTGGCAACATGGCGGGGACGCTGGGAGCAAGACATCAAAGAAGAGTGCCGGAGAAGGAAGACACAGATCGCCAGATGCCGCGAGGAGGCCCAGAAGAGGTAATGGAAGGTGAGAATGTTTTTTTTTTATTTTTGCCTGCTCCGGAGTATAATTTCTGGTTCTAGCCGAACAAGTTCAGACCAAACTGAGTTGTTGGTTCACTTCATCCAAATCGATGACGAAAGAAATCTTCTGGGGTTCGGCCATCTTTACAGTTGGCTGCTTCTCTAATGAGTTTGTATCAATAGGATAAGATAAGATAATAAGACATGTCTAACACACACAATAAGACTCTGGCTTCACTTTGTGAAAGATTTCTTTTAATGGTAACTAAAATTTGGGTACAATATTCTGGGCATGAAAATTTTTCTTTCTCCGTGAAAAATTCTCCAAATTTGTAACAAGAATCGATTTCTGTTATTCCAAACATGAAATCGTAATTTCCTCTGTATGAAGTCTCTGATGTCGAAGTAGATTAGATTTAGACGTAAAACATTTCCCACATTCTGAACAAGAAATGGACTTTTCCCCTGTGTGAGTTCTTTGATGTCTTAAAAGATTTGATTTCTCCGAAAAACATTTGCCACAATCTGAACATGAATATGGCTTCTCCCCAGTGTGAATTTTTTCATGTTGGCTAAGATGTGATTTCTCCGTAAAGCTTTTCCCGCATTCCGAACATGAATATGGCTTTTCCCCTGTGTGAATTCTCCGATGAGTGACAAGATTTGATTTATATGTAAAACTTTTCCCGCATTCCGAACATGAATAGGGCTTCTCTCCTGTGTGAATTCTCCGATGTGTAACAAGATTTGAATTTCGATTAAAACTTTTCCCACATTCTGAACACGAGAACAGCTTCTCCCCTGTGTGGATTCTCTCATGCTGACCCAGATGAGATTTCTCTGCAAAACATTTCCCACACTCGGAACATGAATATGGCTTCTCTCCTTTGTGAATTCTCTGATGTGTGACAAGATGTAGTTTCAGGTTAAAACATTTCCCACATTCCGATGATGAAATTGTGTTTTCCTCTGTGTGAATTCTGTGATGCCTCACCAGGTTGGATTTGGATGTAAAACGCTTCCCACATTTTGAACATGAATATGGCTTCTCTCCTGTGTGAATTTTCTCATGTTGAACAAGATGTGATTTATAGGTAAACCATTTGCCACATTCTGAACACGACAGTCGCTTCTCCACTGTGTCAATTCTTTGATGTGCAAAACGCCTGCAGTTTTTATTTTGCTTCATAGTCTGTGATGAATTAAAATACAGGACCTGTGTAGAAGGTTCAGCGGATAGGAACTGTGTAGAAGGATCAGCAGATAGGAACTGTGTAAAAGGATCAGCAGATAGGAACTGTGTAGAAGGTTCAGCAGATAGAAATTGTTTAGAAGGATCAGATGATCGATCTTTGTTATGAAGGCCAAGTTCTTCATATGTATCTTGGGTGATACCACCATCATCTGCTTTATAATCTGAAGATATGAGATGTTCCTCTGAGCATCTGGTACAGTCATCTGACAAGAACAAAAATTATTTTATTATTTAGGAATATTAAAAAATTAAAATTATTGTAATATTTTATACCATTTTATATAAAGATGTCCATACAGATTACAAGGAATGGAACACAATATAACAAATAACTGACTTGGGCACTGTTCACAAGTATTGTTATTCCTGTTGTTTCGCTGCATTAAAGGAACAATAAAAATACTTGAAATGTTGGCTGCCTAAGATGATGAATCCCAATTGTGTCCGTCCAATCCCATTGACTATAATTAGGTCCAGTAATCTGGTGTTTTACCCGCGTTACTGCCATTTTCTGCCTCACATTGGTCATCTATTGTTATTGCCCATTGTGATGATAAGAGAACCCCCAGTTATGTATTTTCCTTGGTATGTCTTGTGTTAGATACAAATTCCCTAATCCCGTCTGTCCTATGTTGTGTTTACCTGGCTGGTCAATTCTCTTTAGTGGCTTTATGTGTATACAAGGGGAGATTTGCCCTCTCTGACTCCAGACACATATTCTTATTACCCCTGGACAAACAGATGTCAAAGGAAGGAGAGAGGGCTAATGACACTGAGTTCAACCATAGACACAGCTTTCCTGCAACCAGGAAAACATCCTTCTTTCTCAGGATCCTGCAGTGGGGCGTAAGAGGAGGATGGCACTCTGGCAGGGAGGTGAGGCTGGATACTGGCCTTAAATGGGTTGTCCCATCTCAAGGATCCTATCTATACTATGAGCTTATGTGGATTTAAGACTTTTCCTAAATACATTGCTTCAGCAAAACTGCTTTGTTTGGCTGTTAACTTAATTTATTCACTTCATTGTTTACACTGTGTTTCCATAACCACAGACCTGGGGATGGTCTTATCTCTCCGCCCAGGACAAGTGACATAGCTCCCTGTTCTCTGGAGGGGAGGGAGGGCTGAGTGCTCGGAGCAGCTTGTATTTCTGAGCTGTTTGTCTGTCAGTTATCAGTCTGCTAATTGAAATTTGCTGATAAGGGCTGAGACAGGGAGTCCATTACCTCTGTATGTAACACAGACCTAAAACTGAGTTCTTTGCAAGCTTCCTGTAGCATGTAAATTTGAGATTCTCATCACCTATCAAATCCAGCTCTGCTACATCAGCTTCATATTGTGCATCTTCCAGTGATACTGTGCTAATGGATTTACAACCACCCCTTGTTACTGACTGCAAACAGGTACTGCTATGAAGAGAGCTAGCAGAGCAAGCGAAACCCCGTCCACCAATTTACTGAAAAAATCAGGAAGGAACAGAGCACACAGCATGCAGGTTGGTGAAACAAGCCAGTTGGGAATATCCCTTTAACTGAGATTCTTTGTCACATCTGTGGAGTCAGCTAAGATAGATGTGTCCACTACAGAAGCTCTCCGAGGTCCTGGAACCAAAGATTCTCTGAAGTATTATTCCACTTTATTACAGCCGTTTGTTATCTCTCCATATCCGTAACACTGAACCATTTTGGTATTAAAGGGTTCATTTGAAGGCCATTGTGTCTAGGTCCTATGAGCCCATTATCTCTTTGTAGGGTATATGTGAGTGTGGTTTCTACTGGACCTTGGATCAGCAATGGTGGGAGCGGTGTGTATTCAATTTGCAGCCTGAGTGAAGGGTGAGTGCAAGATTGAGTGAGTGGAGTTGAGTCGACCCCGGACAGCCGTGTCACCTGATAGGGAGGCCCGTACGTGACAGGTCATCTATGTAATGTTTTGTTCTTGGACATGTTAGTTGGACACCACCATTATATTGGGCTTCAAATGACTTGTCTGGGTACCATTTGCTCATAAGAAGGATTCTTGACGTCCTCGTCTGATCATGAGTTGTCTCCGCCCACAATAACGCCATCTCAAGATCTCTTTCCTCAATTCCACCGTTCTCAGCATCTTCATAAACTGTTGCTGCAGAAGACCTGACAATAACAGCAGCTTGTGCCGCGATCCATCACCAGGACTCACTCTACGCCGCTCAGATCTCTGGATGTATCTAAGGTGGATTCATATTGCAAATAATCCACAGAAAACTTGTCGTGGTTCTTATGGCGCAGTCTGAGGTCACAAGGTCAAATGCCAATCGTGACAGGGCAGAGGTCTCAATACTGACGGTAGATGATGAAGCAATAAAAGAAATAGGCCTTGTTCTCACGGTAATATCTCAGCTTTCTATCCATATTATAGCTGCACAGTGTGAACGGTCACCTATAGCGGGTCACATGTCCATCTGAATACATTTGTATGTGACTGATGAAAGACCTGACAGGAGGCAGAATTGTGGTGTCTGGTGAATGAATCATTATCTGGTGGTGACTACTGACCTGGGCGGTGACCGGTGCGAATGTCCTCCTTACACTCCTCATCACCCCTCACATAGGTCACATGTGGAGCATTTATATTCTGCATATCTTCACCCAAATACATAAGCTGTGAAACAAATAGAGGAGAAGTCACCGGGAGGATAGGGGAGAAGTCACCAGGCGGATAGAGGAGAAGTCACCGGACGGATAGAGGAGAAGTCACCGGGAGGATAGAGGAGAAGTCACCGGACGGATAGAGGAGAAGTCACCGGACGGATAGAGGAGAAGTCACCGGGCGGATAGAGGAGAAGTCACCGGACGGATAGAGGAGAAGTCACCGGACGGATAGAGGAGAAGTCACCGGGAGGATAGAGGAGAAGTCACCGGGGGGATAGAGGAGAAGTCACCGGACGGATAGAGGAGAAGTCACCGGGCGGATAGAGGAGAAGTCACCGGACGGATAGAGGAGAAGTCACCGGGCGGATAGAGGAGAAGTCACCGGGCGGATAGAGGAGAAGACACCGGAGGGATAGAGGAGAAGACACCGGAGGGATAGAGGAGAAGACACCGGAGGGATAGAGGAGAAGACACCGGACGGATAGAGGAGAAGTCACCGGGCGGATAGAGGAGAAGTCACCGGGCGGATAGAGGAGAAGTCACCGGACGGATAGAGGAGAAGTCACCGGACGGATAGAGGAGAAGTCACCGGACGGATAGAGGAGAAGTCACCGGACGGATAGAGGAGAAGTCACCGGGCGGATAGAGGAGAAGTCACCGGACGGATAGAGGAGAAGTCACCGGGCGGATAGAGGAGAAGACACCGGAGGGATAGAGGAGAAGTCACCGGAGGGATAGAGGAGAAGTCACCGGGCGGATAGAGGAGAAGTCACCGGACGGATAGAGGAGAAGACACCGGAGGGATAGAGGAGAAGTCACCGGACGGATAGAGGAGAAGTCACCGGGCGGATAGAGGAGAAGTCACCGGGCGGATAGAGGAGAAGTCACCGGGAGGATAGAGGAGAAGTCACCCCGCGGATAGAGGAGAAGTCACCGGGAGGATAGAGGAGAAGTCACCGGGCGGATAGAGGAGAAGTCACCGGGCGGATAGAGGAGAAGTCACCGGGCGGATAGAGGAGAAGTCACCGGGAGGATAGAGGAGAAGTCACCGGGCGGATAGAGGAGAAGTCACCGGGAGGATAGAGGAGAAGTCACCGGACGGATAGAGGAGAAGACACCGGACGGATAGAGGAGAAGTCACCGGACGGATAGAGGAGAAGTCACCGGGAGGATAGAGCAGAAGTCACCGGGCGGATAGAGGAGAAGTCACCGGGCGGATAGAGGAGAAGTCACCGGGAGGATAGAGGAGAAGTCACCGGGCGGATAGAGGAGAAGTCACCGGGAGGATAGAGGAGAAGTCACCGGGCGGATAGAGGAGAAGTCACCGGGCGGATAGAGGAGAAGTCACCGGGCGGATAGAGGAGAAGACACCGGAGGGATAGAGGAGAAGTCACCGGGCGGATAGAGGAGAAGTCACCGGACGGATAGAGGAGAAGACACCGGAGGGATAGAGCAGAAGTCACCGGACGGATAGAGGAGAAGTCACCGGGCGGATAGAGGAGAAGTCACCGGGAGGATAGAGGAGAAGTCACCGGGAGGATAGAGGAGAAGTCACCAGGCGGATAGAGGAGAAGTCACCGGACGGATAGAGGAGAAGTCACCGGGAGGATAGAGGAGAAGTCACCGGGAGGATAGAGGAGAAGTCACCCCGCGGATAGAGGAGAAGTCACCCCGCGGATAGAGGAGAAGTCACCAGGAGGATAGAGGAGAAGTCACCGGGGGGATAGAGGAGAAGACACCGGACAGATAGAGGAGAAGTCACCGGGAGGATAGAGGAGAAGTCACCCGGCGGATAGAGGAGAAGTCACCGGGCGGATAGAGGAGAAGTCACCGGGAGGATAGAGGAGAAGTCACCGGGCGGAGAGAGGAGAAGTCACCAGACGGATAGAGGAGAAGTCACCGGGCGGATAGAGGAGAAGTCACCGGGCAGATAGAGGAGAAGTCACCGGACAGATAGAGGAGAAGTCACCGGGCGGATAGAGGAGAAGTCACCGGGCGGAGAGAGGAGAAGTCACCGGGCGGATAGAGGAGAAGTCACCGGGGGGATAGAGGAGAAGTCACCGGGGGGATAGAGGAGAAGTCACCGGGCAGATAGAGGAGAAGTCACCGGACGGATAGAGGAGAAGTCACCGGGAGGATAGAGGAGAAGACACCGGAGGGATAGAGGAGAAGTCACCGGGCGGATAGAGGAGAAGTCACCGGGGGGATAGAGGAGAAGTCACCGGGCAGATAGAGGAGAAGTCACCGGACGGATAGAGGAGAAGTCACCGGGCAGATAGAGGAGAAGTCACCGGGGGGATAGAGGAGAAGTCACCGGGGGGATAGAGGAGAAGTCACCGGGGGGATAGAGGAGAAGTCACCGGGGGGATAGAGGAGAAGTCACCGGGCGGATAGAGGAGAAGTCACCGGGGGGATAGAGGAGAAGTCACCGGGGGGATAGAGGAGAAGTCACCGGACGGATAGAGGAGAAGTCACCGGGCGGATAGAGGAGAAGTCACCGGACGGATAGAGGAGAAGTCACCGGGGGGATAGAGGAGAAGTCACCGGGCGGATAGAGGAGAAGACACCGGACAGATAGAGGAGAAGACACCGGACGGATAGAGGAGAAGATACCGGACGGATAGAGGAGAAGTTACCGGACGGATAGAGAAGAAGTCACCGGACGGATAGAGGAGAAGTCACCGGGCGGATAGAGAAGAAGTCACCGGACGGATAGAGGAGAAGTCACCGGACGGATAGAGGAGAAGTCACCGGGGGGGATAGAGGAGAAGTCACCGGGCGGATAGAGGAGAAGTCACCGGGCGGATAGAGGAGAAGTCACCAGACAGATAGAGGAGAAGTCACCAGACAGATAGAGGAGAAGTCACCGGGCGCATAGAGGAGAGGTCAACGGGCGGATAGAGGAGAAGTCATGTGGGATGTTTTATAGAATAAGAGAAGATCATTCATTATCACGAAGACCAAGAATGACAGTAGGAGGTATCTGAGCAAATAGCTGCAGGTCTCCTGGATAAATCCACCATGTTGTCATCTACCTGAGCATCCTGGAGGACATCTTCTTCCTTACAATCCTGTACTAGCCGAGGACTGGGACATCTCTCTGGGATTGTCCTCTTACTGGATGGAACTGGAGGAAACACAGACAGGGACTGAATTCATTCTGTACATACTATATATACTACTATGTATATACTATGTATATAATATATACTACTATGTATATACTATGTATATAATATATATGTCACGGGATGGTTAGAGTCTATACTATAGGCAATGTGTAATATATATTTCATGTGGAATGTATCCTCTAACCTGTTATATACATCAATGTGTAGTTGGCTGATTAGGGTCTAGTGTGTTAGCACATTGTATGCAAATACCTCTAACTAGTGAGGACCAGTGAGGACAATGGGTGGAGATAATCTGATCAGTGTCTCCAAGAAGATGTTGGATGGTGCATTGTCCATAGTAGACAGGGAGTCTGCTCTCCTTGGCATAGGTGAGGGGGGAAGGATCTGTGACTCAGCCCTTCCCCCCACAGATATAGGTGTAACAGTCTTAGTATATAGTATATAGCTAGCAGTTAGTATGTGTTAGCCGGCCTGTGCACAGCTCTGTAGAGAGCCAGGATTTAGTTACAGGACCAAGGAACCAAAGCTATCATTGGATTGTGACTTCTGTGGACTTATTGTTATTACGGTTGATGTGACCGCCGCCGGCTACTAACTTTGTGGATTACAGTAAATTGCTGTTGTCTCCCGACCTCTTGTGTCCGTGTTGATTCAAAAGACCATCCGGAGGAAGACGTATACCTTTGCTCCGTGACAACTGGTGGCAGCGGTGGGATCAACAGCGGACAGCGAGATGGACTACAGCAGCTCAGCGATTAATGGAGCCACAACCTCAGAATACAGGAACTGGACTATGGCAAGTCTACAAGTAAGGGCCCAGGAACTAAACCTGAGTTACCAGGGAAGAACGAAAGAGCAACTGATCGAGGCACTGGAGGAGATGACCCTGCAAAGCGACCATGAGGAGGGCTGCCCCCAGGAGACAGTAGAGATACGGGAGTGGCAGGTACAGACCCAAAAGAGCAGATGGGTTGTTTTGTATGAGGAGGAATTGGCAGTGCTGGGGCTAGGAGCAACTGCAGAGCAAAGGAGTAGAGCATTACAGAGGGCTCAGGAAACGGAGAAGGAGGAACAGAGAATGGCGCATGAAAAGGAAAGAATGGCGCATGAAAGGCGAATGGCTGAGATAACTACGCGGAATTATAATCAAACGTCGACCCCCAGCCCAACAGTGAGAGAACCACCATATGTCTCCCATAAACACTTCAAGACCTTTGATGAAGCGGCTGGGGATGTTGATGGATATTTTCAGGACTTCGAACACCAGTGCCGCCTGATGGAAGTCCCAGAGAAGGATTGGGTCCGGTATCTGGTGGGGCACCTACGAGATGGGGCTGCGGAAGCTCTCAGAGCCATGGACCCTAGTGATCAGCGGGACTATGAGGCCATTAAAAGAGCGGTGCAGAAGTATTATGCAGTCACTCCAGAGACCTACCGAGTTCAGTTCCGCTCTTTGTCTTACAATGGGGGAAGCTCCTTCCACATGTTCGCCCACAAGTTGAAGCAAGCATGCAAGCGCTGGCTAGAAGGAGAGGAGGCTGTCACAGTCGATAAGATCCTCCAAGTCATACTTAAGGAACAGTTCTTTTCCCAGTGCCCCGCTGAGATCCGTGAGTGGGTGCTGGAATGGAACCCAGCCACAGTGGAGCAAGCTGCTTCCCTTGCAGATGAGGGCCTGACCATCAAGCCGCAGTGGAAGAGGTTGTTTGCAGAGGAGCGGAAAACTACCACAGTCCGCCAGACACCCTTCATCCAGCCACCCACCTTTCGTGCCCGGCCTCAGGATTACAATTCCCCCTCTACCCCTGCCCCAGCCCATCGGCCTCCAGCTATGAACAACCCTGTCCCTAGACAACGACCTACTGGAAGAATGCTAGAGCGCAGATGTTTTGGGTGCGGGCGGCCTGGACATTTGCAAGCTAGTTGCCCTGTTAACATGGGGGCACGGGCCACCGTGGCATCCCGGCCTATTCACTACCTGGGAACCACCCCTAGGACTGAAAGTTTGGCCCCATTTCCAGATGACTCCATGAATGACCCATCTGTTCCACCTCCAGGGGTCTATGGGATTCAGCCTTCCGCCACACATCCCGCAAACCTTCAGAGGAAGCACTTGCAGGAGGTCCTACTGGATGGCCGAACAGTTGTTGGATTCCGGGACTCGGGAGCTTTCCTAACGGTAGCGGACCCCCGAGTAGTTCGACCCGAGGCCCTAGAGGAGGGCTCTGGCATTTCTATCGAGTTGGCAGGAGGTACTCGGAAACGTATTTCTAAAGCTACCGTGGAACTCGACTATGGTTATGGACCAAAACGATGCACAATTGGTGTGATGAGCGGGCTGCCGGCCGATGTTCTGTTAGGCAACGATGTTGGAAATCTACAGTGCCACTTTGTGGGAGCAGTGACCCGAAGCCAAGCTCAGAGAGACGCCAACATGGATCGACCGGATTTTCTGCCAGATGCCAGCCCTTCAACTCTACAACTTTACCATTCAGTACCGCCGAGGGAACCAACACCAGAACGCGGATGGGTTATCCCGGCAGGAGGAAATATGAGCTATAGAGACTGATGTGCATTCCCCAATTTACCTGTGTAGGCCAATTGTGTCATGCACATGTTTTGAGAGGGGGAGGGGTTGTCACGGGATGGTTAGAGTCTATACTATAGGCAATGTGTAATATATATTTCATGCGGAATGTATTCTCTAACCTGTTGTATACATCAATGTGTAGTTGGCTGATTAGGGTCTAGTGTGTTAGTACATTGTATGCAAATACCTCTAACTAGTGAGGACCAGTGAGGACAATGGGTGGAGATAATCTGATCAGTGTCTCCAAGAAGATGTTGGATGGTGCATTGTCCATAGTAGACAGGGAGTCTGCTCTCCTTGGTATAGGTGAGGGGGGAAGGATCTGTGACTCAGCCCTTCCCACCCACAGATATAGGTGTAACAGTCTTAGTATATAGTATATAGCTAGCAGTTAGTATGTGTTAGCCGGCCTGTGCACAGCTCTGTAGAGAGCCAGGATTTAGTTACAGGACCAAGGAGCCAAAGCTATCATTGGATTGTGACTTCTGTGGACTTATTGTTATTACGGTTGATGTGACCGCCGCCGGCTACTAACTTTGTGGATTACAATAAATTGCTGTTGTCTCCCGACCTCTTGCGTCCGTGTTGATTCAAAAGACCTTCCGGAGGAAGACGTATACCTTTGCTCCGTGACAATATATATCTGTCCTTACCATGTGATGTCCGGGGGGGCCGGGGGTCTGTATATAATATATATATCTGTCCTTACCATGTGATGTCCGGGGGGGCCGGGGGTCCTCCATCATCACCTCCTTGTACAGATCCTCGTGTCCTTCTAAATACTCCCACTCCTCCATGGAGAAATAGACAGCGACATCCTGACACCTTATAGGAACCTGACAACACAATGATACAGTCATCACCCCGACCCCTCCATAGCGCTCCTGTATAATGTCCCAGCATTCCCAGCAGTGTCACCTCTCCAGTCAGCAGCTCCAGCATCTTGTGGGTGAGTTCTAGGATCTTCTGTCCATTGATCTCCTCCTGTATCAGGGGGTGAGGTGGAAGCCCCGGGATTGGGCTCAGGGCTCTTCCATATCCTTCATACACAGAGGCCTGACAGCGCCCACTAGAGGTCTTCACTAATGTGTAATCCTGTATATGGAGGGACATTAATAAATATCACTACATACATGTCCAGAGTCCATCACCTCTCCAGTCCTATCATCTGTTATTACTATAGACAGTGATGTAATGATGACATCATCAGAATCTCTCACCTCTCCGGTCCTATCATCTGTTATTACTATAGATAGTGATGTAATGATGACATCATCAGAATCTCTCACCTCTCCAGTCCTATCATGTTATTACTATAGACAGTGATGTAATGATGACATCATCAGAATCTCTCACCTCTCCAGTCCTATCATCTGTTATTACTATAGACAGTGATGTAATGATGACATCATCAGAATCTCTCACCTCTCCGGTCCTATCATCTGTTATTACTATAGACAGTGATGTAATGATGACATCATCAGAATCTCTCACCTCTCCAGTCACATCATCTGTTATTACTATAGACAGTGATGTAATGATGACATCATCAGAATCTCTCACCTCTCCGGTCCTATCATTTGTTATTACTATAGACAGTGATGTAATGATGACATCATCAGAATCTCTCACCTCTCCGGTCCTATCATTTGTTATTACTATAGACAGTGATGTAATGATGACATCATCAGAATCTCTCACCTCTCCAGTCACATCATCTGTTATTACTATAGACAGTGATGTAATGATGACATCATCAGACTCTCTCACCTCTCCAGTAAGCTGGTACAGGATCTCCAGGGTGAGATGTAATAGACTTTCCACCATCTTGTCTCTCTCCATCCGTCACGGGTCAGCCAGGTCTATTCTCTTATATAACAGATCTCCGCTCTGCACATTCTATATTGTAATAAAGTGAGTGGAAAGAAGATGAACTCAAGTAAAAACTCTGAAAATAATAAGAGGAGACCTTGTGTATAGAAAGAGGAGATCAGGTATTACCTCGGTGTTTTCAGTTAACCCCTTCCCGACATCCGCCGTAATAGCACGGCACACCATGCTCTGTAACACCCGCGGTCGGAAACGGGTCCAATTGCGGGTGTTAACCCCTGAGATGCTGGCGGTCAACATGACCGCCGGCATCTCCGGGGATCGTGACATAATGGTGCCCCCACCACAACAGTTGAGGGGGGGGGGGGGGTGCCGGTGTTGGTAGTGGGCAGCCCGGGGTCTGATCAGTGACCCCGGGTCTGTCCCATGCCGTCCCCTTGATCCTGTCAGGAATGGAAGCTGTCATCCTGTGCGTCTACACGTGTATTGCAGCGTATATCTAGTGAAGCAGCGATCAGCCGATCACTGCTTTAATCCCCCATGGCGACAGAAAAAAAAGTTAGAAAAAAGTAAAAATAAAAAAGTTTAAATAAGTTTAAAATAAATTAGAAATAAATAAAGGCCCAAAAATCCCTTTCCCCATATAAAATGTTTTATTATGTAAAATAAAGAAAAAAAAAACATTCCATATTTGGTATCGCCGCGTCCGTAATAACCTGAACAATAAAATGAAAACATTATTTAACCCAAACGGCGAACGGCAAAAAAAACCTGTAGAAAACCGCACAAAGTAATAATTATTCACCCCCTTTCCCTTACAAAATGTTCAATAGAAAGTAATCAAATGGTCAGATGAAAACCAACATGGTGCCAATAAAAAGCAGAGGTCATCCCGCAAAAAATAAGCCCTCAACCAGCACCGGCTACCGAAAAATAAAAACCTTATGTCTTTCAGAAGATGGCAATGCAAAAATAATTGATTTTTCCCCCTAAATTGAATTTTATTCTGCACAAATAGCAACGCATAAAAAAATAATATAAATGAGGTATCGCCGTAACCGTACCGACCTGCAGAATAAAGGTCACATGTTACATATACTGTACACTGCACACCGTAACTGTACCGACCCCCAGAATAAAGGCCACATGTTACTTATACTGTACACTGCACGCCGTAACCGTACCGACCTGCAGAATAAAGGTCACATGTTACATATACTGTACACTGCACACCGTAACTGTACCGACCCCCAGAATAAAGGCCACATGTTACTTATACTGTACACTGCACGCCGTAACCGTACCGACCTGCAGAATAAGGGTCACATGTTACTTATACTGTACACTGCATGCCGTAACCGTACCGACCTGCAGAATAACGCCCACATGTTACTTATACTATACACTGCACGCCGTAACCGTACCGACCTGCAGAATAGAGGTAACATGTTACTTATACTGTACACTGCACACCGTAACCGTACCGACCTGCAGAATAACGCCCACATGTTACTTATACTATACACTGCACGCCGTAACCGTACCGACCTGCAGAATAAAGGTAACATGTTACTTATACTGTACACTGCACGCTGTAACTGTAGCGACCCACAGAATAAAGGTCACATGTTACTTATACTGTACACTGCACGCCGTAACCGTACCGACCCGCAGAATAAAGGCCACATGTTACTTATACTGTACACTGCACGTCGTAACCGTACCGACCCGCAGAATAAAGGTCACATGTTACTTATACTGTACGCTGCACGCCGTAACCGTACCGACCCGCAGAATAAAGGTCACATGTTACTTATACTGTACGCTGCACGCCGTAACCGTACCGACCTGCAGAATAAGGGTCACATGTTACTTATACTGTACATTGCATGCCGTAACCGTACCGACCTGCAGAATAACGCCCACATGTTACTTATACTATACACTGCACGCCGTAACCGTACCGACCTGCAGAATAAAGGTAACATGTTACTTATACTGTACACTGCACGCTGTAACTGTAGCGACCCACAGAATAAAGGTCACATGTTACTTATACTGTACACTGCACGCCGTAACCGTTCCGACCCGCAGAATAAAGGCCACATGTTACTTATACTGTACACTGCACGCCGTAACCGTACCGACCCGCAGAATAAAGGTCACATGTTACTTATACTGTACGCTGCACGCCGTAACCGTACCGACCCGCAGAATAAAGGTCACATGTTACTTATACTGTACGCTGCACGCCGTAACCGTACCGACCTGCAGAATAAGGGTCACATGTTACTTATACTGTACATTGCATGCCGTAACCGTACCGACCTGCAGAATAACGCCCACATGTTACTTATACTATACACTGCACGCCGTAACCGTACCGACCTGCAGAATAAAGGTAACATGTTACTTATACTGTACACTGCACGCCGTAACCGTACCGACCTGCAGAATAACGCCCACATGTTACTTATACTGTACACTGCACGCCGTAACCATACCGACCCACAGAATAAAGGTCACATGTTATTTATACTGTACACTGCACGCCGTAACCGTACCGACCTGCAGAATAAGGGTCACATGTTACTTATACTGTACACTGCATGCCGTAACCGTACCGACCTGCAGAATAACGCCCACATGTTACTTATACTATACACTGCACGCCGTAACCGTACCGACCTGCAGAATAGAGGTAACATGTTACTTATACTGTACACTGCACACCGTAACCGTACCGACCTGCAGAATAAAGGTAACATGTTACTTATACTGTACACTGCACGCTGTAACTGTAGCGACCCACAGAATAAAGGTCACATGTTACTTATACTGTACACTGCACGCCGTAACCGTACCGACCCGCAGAATAAAGGCCACATGTTACTTATACTGTACACTGCACGCCGTAACCGTACCGACCCGCAGAATAAAGGTCACATGTTACTTATACTGTACGCTGCACGCCGTAACCGTACCGACCCGCAGAATAAAGGTCACATGTTACTTATACTGTACGCTGCACGCCGTAACCGTACCGACCTGCAGAATAAGGGTCACATGTTACTTATACTGTACATTGCATGCCGTAACCGTACCGACCTGCAGAATAACGCCCACATGTTACTTATACTATACACTGCACGCCGTAACCGTACCGACCTGCAGAATAAAGGTAACATGTTACTTATACTGTACACTGCACGCCGTAACCGTACCGACCTGCAGAATAACGCCCACATGTTACTTATACTGTACACTGCACGCCGTAACCATACCGACCCACAGAATAAAGGTCACATGTTATTTATACTGTACACTGCACGCCGTAACCGTACCGACCTGCAGAATAAGGGTCACATGTAACTTATACTGTACACTGCACGCCGTAACCATACCGACCTGCAGAATAACGCCCACATGTTACTTATACTATACACTGCACGCCGTAACCGTACCGACCTGCAGAATAAAGGTAACATGTTACTTATACTGTACACTGCACGCTGTAACTGTACCGACCTGCAGAATAACGCCCACATGTTACTTATACTATACACTGCACGCCGTAACCGTACCGACCTGCAGAATAAAGGTAACATGTTACTTATACTGTACACTGCACGCTGTAACTGTACCGACCTGCAGAATAACGCCCACATGTTACTTATACTATACACTGCACGCCGTAACCGTACCGACCTGCAGAATAAAGGTAACATGTTACTTATACTGTACACTGCACGCTGTAACCATACCGACCTGCAGAATAACGCCCACATGTTACTTATACTATACACTGCACGCCGTAACCGTACCGACCTGCAGAATAAAGGTCACATGTTACTTATACTGTACACTGCACGCCGTAACCGCACCGACCCGCAGAATAAGGGTCACATGTTACTTATACTGTACACTGCATGCCGTAACCGTACCGACCCACAGAATAAAGGTCACGTTACTTATACTGTACACTGCACGCCGTAACCGTACCGACCCGCAGAATAAAGGTCACATGTTACTTATACTGTACACTGCATGCCGTAACCGTACCGACCCTCAGAATAAAGGTCACGTTACTTATACTGTACACTGCACGTCGTAACCGCACCGACCCGCAGAATAAGGGTCACATGTTACTTATACTGTACACTGCATGCCGTAACCGTACCGACCCACAGAATAAAGGTCACGTTACTTATACTGTACACTGCACGCCGTAACCGTACCGACCCGCAGAATAAAGGTCACATGTTACTTATACTGTACACTGCATGCCGTAACCGTACTGACCCACAGAATAAAGGTCACGTTACTTATACTGTACGCCAGAATTGATGTTTCCTTTTACATCCCACCCAGAAAGAGTTAATAAAATGTCGTCAATAAGTTACCGGCCCCAAAATGGTGGCATTGAGAAGCTCATCTAATACCGCAAACACCAAGCCCTCATATGGCCACATTGCCAGAAAATACAAATCTACCTTGTACTATGTGAAGACAAAAACCCCAAAATTAGGACATAAGTGGCTGCGACTAGAAGGAAATGTATAAGCGGTGCGAGCGTTTTCAGGCCCCCCCCCCACCACCACCATATTTAGAGCTTATGAGAGAAGACACCAGCGCTGACCCCCCCAGAATGCCCCTCTTCCCTGTCCGTGTCATAGGAGCTAGTGGGAACATAGAACGGGATCTGGTGTACCCAATTTACTCCGCACAGCTTACATAGTCACTTCGGGGTTACTAATGCTACTACATCACTTGATAGATTCTTTGAGGGGGGCGGTTTTCACAATGGGGGGGGGGGGGGGGTCACTTCTAGAGGTTTCCACTGTTTTGTAAATGCGACATGGTTCCTGAATCTTATCCCAGCCAGATCTGCCCTCTAAAAGCTCTTTGGCGCGCCTTCCCTTCTGCGTCTCGCTGTGCGTCCATATATTCGTTTACACCCACAATTGGGGTACTATGGTAGTCGGGAGAACTTGCATAACAAATTGTGGGGGGCGTTTTCTCCTTTAACCCCTTGTGAATGTGAAAATTCTAGGGCTAAACGAAAATATTAATAAAATCAAATCAAATTTGAAAATTTCGCCTCCGTTTTGTCTTCATTCCTGTTTAGCACTTATAGGGTTAAATTACTAGTTATATGTTGTTTTGGCTTATTTAAGGGGTGCAGTTCTGAAAATGGGGTGATTTATGGGGGGCTTTAATACCGGGGTCTTTCAAAACCCCCTCGTAACTGGAATAGGCCCTTAAAAAATGGGTTTTGGAAATTTCTTGAAAATGTTGAATATTGTTGTTTCACTTGTAAATCTTCTAATGTCTGTAAAAAATAAAAGGGCGACTAAAGTCTGATGGGACATAAAGCCGAGACCTGGGCCATGAGATTTAGGAGAGATGGCGGGCTGACTATCTGTATGCAATGCACATCGTATCAAACTCTATAAAATGCAGAGTTTTCCAAATTTACACCAAATTTCCTATTTTTTCATAATTAAACACAAAACATATCAACCAAAATCTACCACTAACATGAAGTGCAATGTGTTACAAGAAAACAATCTCACAATCACTTTGGTAAGGTAAAGCGTTCCAGAGTTATTACCACATAAAGTGACACATGGCAGCTATGAAAGATCGAGCTCGGGCAGGAAGTCAAAAAGTGGCATCAGCAGGAAGGGGTTAAGAATATCACACAATGACCAATACAGACAGAGCGGTACGTATATAACACGCGGTATAGAGCTGTGTGTATATAACACGCGGTATAGAGCTGTGTGTATATAACACGCGGTATAGAGCTGTGTGTATATAACACGCGGTATAGAGCTGTGTGTATATAACACGCGGTATAGAGCTGTGTGTATATAACACGCGGTATAGAGCTGTGTGTATATAACACGCGGTATAGAGCTGTGTGTATATAACACGCGGTATAGAGCTGTGTGTATATAACACGCGGTATAGAGCTGTGTGTATATAACACGCGGTATAGAGCTGTGTGTATATAACACGCGGTATAGAGCTGTGTGTATATAACACGCGGTATAGAGCTGTGTGTATATAACACGCGGTATAGAGCTGTGTGTATATAACACGCGGTATAGAGCTGTGTGTATATAACACGCGGTATAGAGCTGTGTGTATATAACACGCGGTATAGAGCTGTGTGTATATAACACGCGGTATAGAGCTGTGTGTATATAACACGCGGTATAGAGCTGTGTGTATATAACACGCGGTATAGAGCTGTGTGTATATAACACGCGGTATAGAGCTGTGTGTATATAACACGCGGTATAGAGCTGTGTGTATATAACACGCGGTATAGAGCTGTGTGTATATAACACGCGGTATAGAGCTGTGTGTATATAACACGCGGTATAGAGCTGTGTGTATATAACACGCGGTATAGAGCTGTGTGTATATAACACGCGGTATAGAGCTGTGTGTATATAACACGCGGTATAGAGCTGTGTGTATATAACACGCGGTATAGAGCTGTGTGTATATAACACGCGGTATAGAGCTGTGTGTATATAACACGCGGTATAGAGCTGTGTGTATATAACACGCGGTATAGAGCTGTGTGTATATAACACGCGGTATAGAGCTGTGTGTATATAACACGCGGTATAGAGCTGTGTGTATATAACACGCGGTATAGAGCTGTGTGTATATAACACGCGGTATAGAGCTGTGTGTATATAACACGCGGTATAGAGCTGTGTGTATATAACACGCGGTATAGAGCTGTGTGTATATAACACGCGGTATAGAGCTGTGTGTATATAACACGCGGTATAGAGCTGTGTGTATATAACACGCGGTATAGAGCTGTGTGTATATAACACGCGGTATAGAGCTGTGTGTATATAACACGCGGTATAGAGCTGTGTGTATATAACACGCGGTATAGAGCTGTGTGTATATAACACGCGGTATAGAGCTGTGTGTATATAACACGCGGTATAGAGCTGTGTGTATATAACACGCGGTATAGAGCTGTGTGTATATAACACGCGGTATAGAGCTGTGTGTATATAACACGCGGTATAGAGCTGTGTGTATATAACACGCGGTATAGAGCTGTGTGTATATAACACGCGGTATAGAGCTGTGTGTATATAACACGCGGTATAGAGCTGTGTGTATATAACACGCGGTATAGAGCTGTGTGTATATAACACGCGGTATAGAGCTGTGTGTATATAACACGCGGTATAGAGCTGTGTGTATATAACACGCGGTATAGAGCTGTGTGTATATAACACGCGGTATAGAGCTGTGTGTATATAACACGCGGTATAGAGCTGTGTGTATATAACACGCGGTATAGAGCTGTGTGTATATAACACGCGGTATAGAGCTGTGTGTATATAACATCCGGTATAGAGCTGTGTGTATATAACATCCGGTATAGAGCTGTGTGTATACGGCGCAGTATATAGAGCTGTGTGTATATAACATGCGGTATAGAGCTGTGTGTATATAACATGCGGTATAGAGCTGTGTGTATATAACATGCGGTATAGAGCTGTGTGTATATAACATGCGGTATAGAGCTGTGTGTATATAACATGCGGTATAGAGCTGTGTGTATACGGCGCAGTATATAGAGCTGTGTGTATACGGTGCAGTATATAGAGCTGTGTGTATACGGTGCAGTATATAGAGCTGTGTGTATATAACATGCGGTATAGAGCTGTGTGTATATAACATGCGGTATAGAGCTGTGTGTATATAACATGCGGTATAGAGCTGTGTGTATATAACATGCGGTATAGAGCTGTGTGTATATAACATGCGGTATAGAGCTGTGTGTATATAACATGCGGTATAGAGCTGTGTGTATATAACATGCGGTATAGAGCTGTGTGTATATAACATGCGGTATAGAGCTGTGTGTATATAACACGCGGTATAGAGCGGTGTGTATATAACACGCGGTATAGAGCGGTGTGTATATAACACGCGGTATAGAGCTGTGTGTATATAACACGCGGTATAGAGCTGTGTGTATATAACACGCGGTATAGAGCTGTGTGTATATAACACGCGGTATAGAGCTGTGTGTATATAACACGCGGTATAGAGCTGTGTGTATATAACACGCGGTATAGAGCTGTGTGTATATAACACGCGGTATAGAGCTGTGTGTATATAACACGCGGTATAGAGCTGTGTGTATATAACACGCGGTATAGAGCTGTGTGTATATAACACGCGGTATAGAGCTGTGTGTATATAACACGCGGTATAGAGCTGTGTGTATATAACACGCGGTATAGAGCTGTGTGTATATAACACGCGGTATAGAGCTGTGTGTATATAACACGCGGTATAGAGCTGTGTGTATATAACACGCGGTATAGAGCTGTGTGTATATAACACGCGGTATAGAGCTGTGTGTATATAACACGCGGTATAGAGCTGTGTGTATATAACACGCGGTATAGAGCTGTGTGTATATAACACGCGGTATAGAGCTGTGTGTATATAACACGCGGTATAGAGCTGTGTGTATATAACACGCGGTATAGAGCTGTGTGTATATAACACGCGGTATAGAGCTGTGTGTATATAACACGCGGTATAGAGCTGTGTGTATATAACACGCGGTATAGAGCTGTGTGTATATAACACGCGGTATAGAGCTGTGTGTATATAACACGCGGTATAGAGCTGTGTGTATATAACACGCGGTATAGAGCTGTGTGTATATAACACGCGGTATAGAGCTGTGTGTATATAACACGCGGTATAGAGCTGTGTGTATATAACACGCGGTATAGAGCTGTGTGTATATAACACGCGGTATAGAGCTGTGTGTATATAACACGCGGTATAGAGCTGTGTGTATATAACACGCGGTATAGAGCTGTGTGTATATAACACGCGGTATAGAGCTGTGTGTATATAACATCCGGTATAGAGCTGTGTGTATATAACATCCGGTATAGAGCTGTGTGTATACGGCGCAGTATATAGAGCTGTGTGTATATAACATGCGGTATAGAGCTGTGTGTATATAACATGCGGTATAGAGCTGTGTGTATATAACATGCGGTATAGAGCTGTGTGTATACGGCGCAGTATATAGAGCTGTGTGTATACGGTGCAGTATATAGAGCTGTGTGTATACGGTGCAGTATATAGAGCTGTGTGTATATAACATGCGGTATAGAGCTGTGTGTATATAACATGCGGTATAGAGCTGTGTGTATATAACATGCGGTATAGAGCTGTGTGTATATAACATGCGGTATAGAGCTGTGTGTATATAACATGCGGTATAGAGCTGTGTGTATATAACATGCGGTATAGAGCTGTGTGTATATAACATGCGGTATAGAGCTGTGTGTATATAACATGCGGTATAGAGCTGTGTGTATATAACATGCGGTATAGAGCTGTGTGTATATAACATGCGGTATAGAGCGGTGTGTATATAACATGCGGTATAGAGCTGTGTGTATATAACATGCGGTATAGAGCTGTGTGTATACGGCGCAGTATATAGAGCTGTGTGTATACGGTGCAGTATATAGAGCTGTGTGTATACGGAGCAGTATATAGAGCTGTGTGTATACGGTGCAGTATATAGAGCAGGCAGCACAGATGTGTATTCGGAGGCTGCAGTCGCACACATCTCTATTACCTGCTCATGTGCACAGTGTCCTATAGCACCAATGCTCCTTTACATCCTCCATATCCCGGAGCCTGACTCCTCCCACACACGTGACTGATCACATGATCATGACGTCACCTAAGCTCCTCTAATTTGCTCTACAGTATAGCTGAGGTAATGTATAGAGTGACTGGTATATGAGGTAATATATAGAGTGACTGGTATATGAGGTAATGTATAGAGTGACCGGTATATGAGGTAATGTATAGAGTGACCGGTATATGAGGTAATGTACAGAGTGACTGGTATATGAGGTAATGTACAGAGTGACCGGTATATGAGGTAATGTACAGAGTGACCGGTATAGGAGGTAATGTATAGAGTGACCGGTATATGAGGTAATGTATAGAGTGACCGGTATATGAGGTAATGTATAGAGTGACCGGTATATGAGGTAATGTATAGAGTGACCGGTATATGAGGTAATGTATAGAGTGACCGGTATAGGAGGTAATGTATAGAGTGACCGGTATAGGAGGTAATGTATAGAGTGACTGGTATATGGGGTAATGTATAGAGTGACTGGTATATGAGGTAATGTATAGAGTGACTGGTACATGAGGTAATGTATAGAGTGACCGGTATATGGGGTAATGTATAGAGTGACCGGTATAGGAGGTAATGTATAGAGTGACCGGTATAGGAGGTAATGTATAGAGTGACCGGTATAGGAGGTAATGTATAGAGTGACCGGTATAGGAGGTAATGTATAGAGTGACCGGTATAGGAGGTAATGTATAGAGTGACCGGTATAGGAGGTAATGTATAGAGTGACCGGTATAGGAGGTAATGTATAGAGTGATTGGTATAGGAGGTAATGTAATGTATAGAGTGACCGGTATAGGAGGTAATGTATAGAGTGATTGGTATAGGAGGTAATGTAATGTAAAGAGTGACCGGTATATGAGGTAATGTATAGAGTGACTGGTATATGGGGTAATGTATAGAGTGACTGGTATAGGAGGTAATGTATAGAGTGACTGGTATAGGAGGTAATGTATAGAGTGACTGGTATAGGAGGTAATGTATAGTGTGACTGGTATATGAGGTAATGTATAGAGTGACTGGTATATGAGGTAATGTATAGAGTGACTGGTATAGGAGGTAATGTATAGTGTGACTGGTATAGGAGGGGAGGTCACCTCCTGGTGTGAATACAGAAGTCAAATAGATGGCAGTGAAGGGGTTACACATATATCTTTCCTGTATACTCTCAGTGCGTGTATAATGAATTGCTTTATGTAGTTATGAAGAGAAAACTACTAGGTAACCAGTCTTATCCTGACGGACTATACTGACATATATATATATATATATATATATATATATATATATATATACACACACACACACACACACATATATATATATACAGCTGTACACACAGAGATATATACAGTATATACCTCCACCTGTACAGTATACACACACACACACACACACACACACATATATATGGACAAAATAGTTGTTCCCCTCGTTTAATGAAAGAAAACCCCACAATAGTCCCAGAAATAACCGGAATCTGACACAAGTAATAACCAAACTCCATGCTGACAACCTCAAAGCTTCGGGGACAGTGTCCTATGGACAGAGGAGACTTTTTGGCAGAGGTTTATGTATAAAAAAAATTCTGTTGCAGAAAAAAGCAGAGTCTGACTTTCATTTTTCATTTTCATAGAATTTTTATTTATTATTGCTTTTGTCAGATTGAAGTTATTTCTGGGACCATTGTGGAGTTTTCTTACATTTAACGAGGGGAACAACTATTTTGTCCTCGTGTGTGTGTATGTGCATATATATATATATATATATATATATATATATATATATATACAGTACAGACTAATAGTTTGGCCGCACCTTCTCACTCACAGAGTTTTCTGTATTTCCATGACTATGACAATTCTAGATGACACTGAGGTCAGACATGTGGGATTATAGACTTACCAAACAGTGGGACACAGCTGACAATCTGTCTTCTATTCTCGCTTCCTTTTGCTCTGATTCCTGCTTTGCACACTCTTGGCATTCTCTCGATGAGCTCCATGAGGTAGTCACCAGGAATGGTTCTCACTTCACAGCTGTGCCCTGTCAGGTGTAATAAGTGGGATTTCTGGCCTTATAAATGGGGTTGGGACCATCAGTTGTGTTGTGCAGAAGTCAGGTGGATACACAGCTGATAGTCCGACTGAATAGACTGTGAGAATTTGTTTTATTGCAAGAAAGAGCAGCTAAGTAAAGAAAACCAGTGGCCATCATTATTTTTACCCTTTCCCGATATCCACCATAACAGTCTGGCGTATGATGGGTGTGTAACTATGTCGACCGCTCAGGAGCTTTACGCAGTAGACAACCGGCGCTAATGTCTCCGATCGGTCCCCGGGCCGATCTGAGGCATTAACTCCTCTGGCGCCGCAGTCAAAGGTGATGGAGGCACCATTTTCCCGGCGGTGCGTGGTCACCGCCATTTTACCGGTGATCACCGGCGCCTGGAGCAAGCAAGCAAGCTCCAGGGCCGACGTCACATTTCCATGACAGCCGGGAGCCTTGTAAAATCTCCCCAGCCGGTCTGCATTCACTTTCTTTTGCAGGCTGCTCTATGCATTAGCATTGTAATGCATTGCATTAGTGATCAGACCCCCTGGGGTTCAGCACCCCTGGGGAGGGGGGCAATAAATGCAAAAAAAAAAAAAAAAAAAGTTAAAAAAAAATATAAAAAAAATGTAAAAAGTATTAAAAATTCAAATCCCCCCCTTTCCCTAGAACACATATAAAAGTAGTTAAATACTGTGGAACACATACATGTTAAGTCTCCCCACGTCCGAAATCGCCCGCTCTACAAAGCTATAAAAATATTTTTCCTGTACGGTAAACGCCATAGCAGGAAAAATAGTCAAAAGTGCCAAACTGCCATTTTTTCACTGTTTTATTCTGATAAAAATTTGAATAAAAAGTGATCAAAGCAATAACATTTCCCAAATATGGTAGAACTAAAAAGTACACCCGGCCCCGTAAAAAAAGACGCCCTATACATCCCCGTACACGCACGTATAAAAAAGTTACGGCTGTCAGAATATGGCGACTTTTTTAACACAGTTTTGGAATTTTTAAGGGGTTAAAATGTAAATAAAACCATATAAATTTGGTCTCCCCGGAATCGTACCGAAACACAGAATACAGGGGACAGGTCATTGTGGCTGCGCAGTGAACGCCGTAAAACCGAAGCCCATAAGAAAGTTGCAGAAATGCATTTTTTCTTCAAATCCACCCCATTCTGAATTTTTTTCCAGCTTCCCGGGACATTATACAGAATAATTAATGATGTCATCAGGAAGAAAAATGTGTCCCGCCAAGATGAAGACCTCACATGGCTCTGGGAGCGGAGAAATAAAAAAGTTATGGGGTTTAGAAGGAGGGGAGTCAAAAACGAAAATCAAAAAATGCCATCGGCGGGAAAGGGTTAAGAAATGAAGGCCAGTCAGTCCAAAAAATTGGGAAAACTTTGAAAGTGTCCCCAAGTGCAGTTGTAAAAACCATCAAGCGCTGCAAAGAAACTGGCTGACATGAGGACCGACCCAGGAAAGGAAGATGTTAAATCTTATCATTTGCTGAACTTAAAGAGTGTGAATGGAGAAGGTCACGGAGTAGCATTTGTGTGCAGCAGATGAAGGGGTTAGTGCAGGGGTAGGGAACGTACGGCTCTCCAGCTGTTGCAGAACTACAACTCCCAGCATGCATACTGGCTCTGCTGTTCTGGGAACTCCCATGGAAGTGAATGGAGCATGCTGGGAGTTGTAGTTTCACAGCAGCTGGAGAGCCAAAGGTGCCCTACCCCTGGGTTAGTGGAATGATGGGTGGAGGTAAAAAAAAAGTCTTGTCACCAGCACAGCATATCATTGTAGCCAAACGTAAGGCTATGGTCAAACAAGGAAGCAACCGGAGTACAGCTCTTGGAGGAATTGTACCTACGCTTTACCTTATGGGGGAAAAAGCCTGGATGAGGGTAAAGCGTCCTCGGCCTATATAAGCAGGCTGTGGTAACATGAGGGGAGAGCACTAACTCCACCCTCACACCCGCTCCCACTCTCTTCATTTTAACACTTGGCATCTGTCATGCATATTCTATGTTATTTTAACCTTAACTATTGGACTGTAACCTATTGGTTTGAATGAAACCTTTTTTTATGAATTGGATCATCGGTCAAGAGGTGCGAGACTATATGTAACAGTGGCGAGCCGGCCAGGAGACATGAGAGACGAATGGCGAAAGCAAACTAAATGTGTCCAAATCAAAGGGGAAAGCCTATTAAAAGACATCTGTCAAATCGGGTTATAGTGCCCCCTATTTATAGGAAAAATAGTCATGAAGTCTACGAGAAGCGCAGGAGATTACATGGAGCTTGTAAGCCCTGTATGATGCAAGAGATACAAAACAAAATTCCATTATCGACTGATAATAAAGAAAATACAATTTCTCAGCCAGCAAAACCTATTGCTACTGATAGTCAAAAGAATGTATCGGAGGATGGAGCGGTTGTCTCCAAAATGTCAGATCTTCCAAGTAACCAAGTGGAATCTGACCTGCCTTATATTATAGGAAGAAGGAGAGCTTGGAATTCTCTAACAACCTGGTGGAGTTATTGTGGGATGTGATTGACAGGAAGGTCAGGGGTCGAATGTAAAAGTATTTAAACAAAAAAATGTGACCTGCTAAAATATTGCTTCTATTTATTTGGGTACGTAACCCTCTTCTTAGTGATATTAAAAATGTAGCGCTTGGCTAAAGATATAAGTAAAATGGCTAAATACAGTGCACTTAAGAGGGATACATTTTAGTTCACTCCTCCAAGCTCTGATGCTTTCTGTATGGCCACAGTAAACCAAAACATATACAGATTGTAGGAAAAAGAGGTAATGATTGTTTCCTCCCTCTCTAAACTTCCCCTATATCTTACTATCAATCTGTATAAATCACACTGCTTGTGACGTCCGCAGTGTTGGTATACCCCGGTAAGTACACAGACTAGGGATTTTTACAGACACACCTGTAGATACGGGGAGTTATACAGATCTATCGTCGGAACGAGGATATGTTGACTACACTCCATTCCACACAATCACATCTCAACTCCTTGCCCAGTATTCAGTGTTCTGTTACCACCATCCCTCTGTTAAGTCAGTGTCTTAGGCCAAAAGGGTCGGTCATTGGTAGCTATATATCCAGCTAACTTGCATTGGGAGTCTATGCTCTGTTGCGTCCACCTAAAGTATTCTATCCTCCTTTTTAACCCTACGCGTTTCGCCTATGTCTCAAGGCTCATCAGGGGTTTCCATGGTGGATATATTATTTGCAAGTTCTCATCTCTCCCTAAAGTCTAGGGCAAACAGGCGACCACCGTCTAGTGACGCCGCACTGATGCCCTGTTCGGTATTGAATGACCGCAGTCGCGGCCGTCTCTGCAGCGCTTGATATAGCCTAGCGCTGTAGCACAGTGCCTCCCACTGGGCGGGGTTCTGATCTCGCTTCTACTCCAAATCACGCGATGCCACCGCACCGCTCTGTGTAGAAGCTACACGTCATGATCCGCCCTCCCCCAGTGGAGGCGTGGTTATCGGAGAATACGGCGGCTGTTTAAAAGAAGGCAATAAGATTACGGTAAGTATTCTGTTTATGATCGGCTGTCCGAACATTAGAGAAACCTTCTCTAAAGGATCCTACAATGATGTTATGTCTCCTATGTACATCTTAAATAGAGAATCCATTTGTATCCCATATATATCTGATATAACCACCCATTACCTATCAAGGATACCATAACCATGATACATTGTTTCTCATATGTGTCAACAATTTCCTATAGATATTTAACATATACTAATATCCAATGCACGTTTTGAGTATTTATTGGTTCAACCTGAAGATAACAGGGTTGTTTATTGCGTCTGACATATATGTACTCCCTTTAAAGTTTGGAATCCCGTGCTGAACATATCTACAACGATGTCCACCAACTGTTGTTCATCCTACATACATTTCAATCTGTTATAGTTCATCTCTGCCCCCAGTTTCATGTCCCCACATCTCTGCCCCCAGATTCATGTCCCTCCATCTCTGCCCCCAGATTCATGTCCCCCATCTCTGCCCCCAGATTCATGTCCCAACATCTCTGCCCCCAGATTCATGTCCCCCCTCCATCTCTGCCCCCAGATTCATGTCCCCCCATCTCTGCCCCCAGATTCATGTCCCCCATCTCTGCAACCAGATTCATGTCCCTCCATTTCTGCCCCCAGATTTATGTCCCCCATCTCTGCCCCCAGATTCATGTCCCAACATCTATGCCCCCAGATTCATGTCCCCCCTCCATCCCTGCCCCCAGATTCATGTCCCCTCCATCTCTGCCCCCAGATTAATATCCCTCCATCTCTGCCCCCAGATTCATGTCCCCCCCATCTCTGCCCCCAGATTCATGTCCCCCATCTCTGCCCCCAGATTCATGTCCCTCCATCTCTGCCCCCAGATTCATGTCCCTCCATCTCTGCCCCCAGATTCATGTCCCCCCTCCATCTCTGCCCCTAGATTCATGTCTCCCATCTCTGCCCCCAGATTCATGTTCCCCATCTCTGCCCCCAGATTTATGTCCCCAACATCTCTGCCCCCAGATTCATGTCCCCTCCATCTCTGCCCCCAGATTCATGTCCTCCATCTCTGCCCCCAGATTCATGTCCCCCATCTCTGCCCCCAGATTCATGTCCCCACATCTCTGCCCCCAGATTCATGTCCCTCCATCTCTGCCCCCAGATTCGTGTCTCCCATTTCTGCCCCCAGATTCATGTCCCCACATCTCTGCCCCCAGATTCATGTCCCTCCATCTCTGCCCCCAGATTCGTGTCTCCCATTTCTGCCCCCAGATTCATGTCCTCTCCATCTCTGCCCCCAGATTCATGTCCACCATCTCATCAATGTGACCGGTGCAGAAGTCTGGACACCTCAACAGAAAAGTGCTAGTAATATTTAGAAGCTCCCCCTTTTGCCTCTAGTCGCTTCCTGGAGCAGTTAATCAGTTCCTGGATCCTGGATGAAGGGATTTTGTACCATTCCTCTTTACAATTCGCGTTCAGTCTAGTTTGATGGTGAGTTCTCTCAAAAGTTGTCTCAGAGATTGTCAGAGTGTGTCACCCCCAGATGTCCCCATAACAGTGTGTCACCCCCAGATGTCCCCATAACAGTGTGTCACCCCCAGATGTCCCCATAACAGTGTGTCACCCCCAGATGTCCCCATAACAGTGTGTCACCCCCAGATGTCCCCATAACAGTGTGTCACCCCCAGATGTCCCCATAACAGTATCACCCCCAGATGTCCCCATAACAGTGTGTCACCTCCAGATGTCCCCATAACAGTGTGTCACCCCCAGATGTCCCCATAACAGTGTGTCACCCCCAGATGTCCCCATAACAGTGTGTCACCTCCAGATGTCCCCATAACAGTGTGTCACCCCCAGATGTCCCCATAACAGTGTGTCACCCCCAGATGTCCCCATAACAGTGTGTCACCTCCAGATGTACCCATAACAGTGTATCACCCTCAGATGTCCCCATAACAGTGTGTCACCCCCAGATGTCCCCATAACAATGTGTCACCCCCAGATGTCCCCATAACAGTGTGTCACCCCCAGATGTCCCCATAACAGTGTGTCACCCAGATGTCCCCATAACAGTGTCACCCCCAGATGTCCCCATAACAGTGTGTCACCCCCAGATGTCCCCATAACAGTGTGTCACCCCCAGATGTCTCCATAACAGTGTGTCACCTCCAGATGTCCCCATAACAGTGTGTCACCCCCAGATGTCCCCATAACAGTGTATCACCCCTAGATGTCCCCATAACAGTGTGTCACCCCCAGATGTCCCCATAACAGTGTGTCACCTCCAGATGTCTCCATAACAGTGTGTCACCCCCAGATGTCCCCATAACAGTGTGTCACCCCTAGATGTCCCCATAACAGTGTGTCACCCCCAGATGTCCCCATAACAGTGTGTCACCCCCAGATGTCCCCATAACAGTGTGTCACCTACAGATGTCCCCATAACAGTATGTCACCTCCAGATGTCCCCATAACAGTGTGTCACTCCCAGATGTCCCCATAACAGTGTGTCACCCCTAGATGTCCCCATAACAGTGTGTCACCTCCAGATGTCCCCATAACAGTGTGTCACTCCCAGATGTCCCCATAACAGTGTGTCACTCCCAGATGTCCCCATAACAGTGTGTCACCCCTAGATGTCCCCATAACAGTGTGTCACTCCCAGATGTCCCCATAACAGTGTGTCACCCCTAGATGTCCCCATAACAGTGTGTCACCCCCAGATGTCCCCATAACAGTGTGTCACCTCCAGATGTCCACATAACAGTGTGTCACCATCAGATGTCCCCATAACAGTGTGTCACCCCCAGATGTCCCCATAACAGTGTGTCACTCCCAGATGTCCCCATAACAGTGTGTCACCCCTAGATGTCCCCATAACAGTGTGTCACCTCCGGATGTCCCCATAACAGTGTGTCACCTCCAGATGTCTCCATAACAGTGTGTCACCCCAAGATGTCCCCATAACAGTGTGTCACCTCCAGATGTCCCCATAACAGTGTGTCACCTCCAGATGTCCCCATAACAGTGTGTCACCCCAAGATGTCCCCATAACAGTATGTCACCCCCCAGATGTCCCAATAACAGTGTGTCACCCCCAGATGTCCCCATAACAGTGTGTCACTCCCAGATGTCCCCATAACAGTGTGTCACCTCCAGATGTCCCCATAACAGTATGTCACCCCCCAGATGTCCCAATAACAGTGTGTCACCCCCAGATGTCCCCATAACAGTGTGTCACCTCCAGATGTCCCCATAACAGTGTGTCACTCCCAGATGTCCCCATAACAGTGTGTCACCCCTAGATGTCCCCATAACAGTGTGTCACCATCAGATGTCCCCATAACAGTGTGTCACCCCCAGATGTCCCCATAACAGTGTGTGACCCCTAGATGTCCCCATAACAGTGTGTCACCTCCGGATGTCCCCATAACAGTGTGTCACCTCCAGATGTCCCCATAACAGTGTGTCACCCCAAGATGTCCCCATAACAGTATGTCACCCCCCAGATGTCCCAATAACAGTGTGTCACCCCCAGATGTCCCCATAACAGTGTGTCACTCCCAGATGTCCCCATAACAGTGTGTCACCTCCAGATGTCCCCATAACAGGGTGTCACCTCCAGATGTCCACATAACAGTGTGTCACCTCCAGATGTCCCCATAACAGTGTGTCACCTCCAGATGTCTCCATAACAGTGTGTCACCCCAAGATGTCCCCATAACAGTGTGTCACCCCCAGATGTCCCCATAACAGTGTGTGACCTCCAGATGTCCCCATAACAGTGTGTCACCCCCCAGATGTCCCAATAACAGTGTGTCACCCCCAGATGTCCCCATAACAGTGTGTCACTCCCAGATGTCCCCATAACAGTGTGTCACCTCCAGATGTCCCCATAACAGTATGTCACCCCCCAGATGTCCCAATAACAGTGTGTCACCCCCAGATGTCCCCATAACAGTGTGTCACCTCCAGATGTCCCCATAACAGTGTGTCACTCCCAGATGTCCCCATAACAGTGTGTCACCCCTAGATGTCCCCATAACAGTGTGTCACCTCCAGATGTCCCCATAACAGTGTGTCACCTCCAGATGTCCCCATAACAGTGTGTCACCTCCAGATGTCCCCATAACAGTGTGTCACCTCCAGATGTCCACATAACAGTGTGTCACCCCCAGATGTCCCCATAACAGTGTGTCACCTCCAGATGTCCCCATAACAGTATGTCACCCCCAGATGTCCCCATAACAGTGTGTCACCCCCAGATGTCCAGGTAACAGTGTGTCACCCACAGATGTCCCCATAACAGTGTGTGACCCCCAGATGTCCCCATAACAGTGTATCACCTCGAGATGTCCCCATAACAGTGTGTCACCCCCAGATGTCCCCATAACAGTGTGTCACCTCCGGATGTCCCCATAACAGTGTGTCACCCCCAGATGTCCCCATAACAGTGTGTCACCTCCGGATGTCCCCATAACAGTGTGTCACCCCCAGATGTCCCCATAACAGTGTGTTACCTCCAGATGTCCCCATAACAGTGTGTCACCCCCAGATGTCCCCATAACAGTGTGTCACCTCCAGATGTCCCCATAACAGTGTGTCACCTCCAGATGTCCCCATAACAGTGTGTCACCCCTAGATGTCCCCATAACAGTGTGTCACCTCCAAATGTCCCCATAACAGTGTGTCACCCCCAGATGTCCCCATAACAGTGTGTCACCCCCAGATGTCCCCATAACAGTGTGTCACCTCCGGATGTCCCCATAACAGTGTGTCACCCCCAGATTTCCCCATAACAGTGTGTCACCCCCAGATGTCCCCATAACAGTGTGTCATCTCCGGATGTCCCCATAACAGTGTGTCACCTTCGGATGTCCCCATAACAGTGTGTCACCCCCAGATGTCCCCATAACAGTGTGTCATCTACAGATGTCCCCATAACAGTATCACCCCCAGATGTCCCCATAACAGTGTGTCACCCCCAGATGTCCCCATAACAGTGTGTCACCTCCAAATGTCCCCATAACAGTGTGTCACCCCCAGATGTCCCCATAACAGTGTGTCACCCCCAGATGTCCCCATAACAGTGTGTCACCCCCAGATGTCCCCATAACAGTGTGTCACCCCCAGATGTCCCCATATCAGAGTGTAACCCCCAGATGTCCCCATAACAGTGTGTCACCCCCAGATGTCCCCATAACAGTGTGTCACCCCCAGATGTCCCCATAACAGTGTGTGACCCCCTGATGTCCCCATATCAGTGTGTCACCCCCAGATGTCCCCATAACAGTGTGTCACCCCCAGATGTCCCCATAACAGTGTGTCACCTCCAGATGTCCCCATAACAGTGTGTCACCCCAAGATGTCCCCATAACAGTGTGTCACCTCCAGATGTCCCCATCACAGTGTGTCTCCCCCAGATGTCCCCATAACAGTGTGTCACCCCAGATGTCCTCATAACAGTGTGTCACCCCCAGATGTCCCCATAACAGCGTGTCACCCCCAGATGTCCCCATTACAGTGTGTCACCCCAGATGTCCCCATAACAGTGTGCCACCCCCAGATGTCCCCATAACAGTGTGTCACCTCCAGATGTCCCCATAAAAGTGTCACCCCCAGATGTCCCCATAACAGTGTGTCACCCCCAGATGTCCCCATAACAGTGTGTCACCCCCAGATGTCCCCATAGCAGTGTGTCACCCCCAGATGTCTCCATAACAGTGTGTCACCCCCAAATGTCCTCATAACAGTGTGTCACCCCCAGATGTCCCCATAACAGTGTGTCACCTCCGGATGTCCCCATAGCAGTGTGTCACCCCCAGATGTCTCCATAACAGTGTGTCACCCCCAAATGTCCTCATAACAGTGTGTCACCCCCAGATGTCCCCATAACAGTGTGTCACCCCCAGATGTCCCCATAACAGTGTGTCACCCCAGATGTCCCCATAACAGTGTGTCACCCCCAGATGTCCCCATAACAATGTGTCACCCCCAGATGTCCCCATAACAATGTGTCACCCCCAGATGTCCCCATAACAGTGTGTCACCCCCAGATGTCCCCATAACAGTGTGTAACCCCCAGATGTCCCCATAACAGTGTGTCACCTCCGGATGTCCCCATAACAGTGTGTCACCCCAAGATGTCCCCATAACAGTGTGTCACCTCCAGATGTCCCCATAACAGTGTGTCACCCCAAGATGTCCCCATAACAGTGTGTCACCTCCAGATGTCCCCATCACAGTGTGTCACTCCCAGATGTCCCCATAACAGTGTGTCAACCCCAGATGGCCCCATAACAGTGTGTCACCCCGAGATGTCTCCATAACAGTGTGTCACCTCTAGATGTTCCCATAACAGTGTGTCACCTCCAGATGTCCCCATAACAGTGTGTCACCCCCAGATGTCCCCATAACAGTGTGTCACCCCCAGATGTCCCCATAACAGTGTCACCCCCAGATGTCCCCATAACAGTGTGTGACCCCCTGATGTCCCCATATCAGTGTGTCACCCCCAGATGTCCCCATAACAGTGTGTCACCCCAGATGTCCTCATAACAGTGTGTCACCCCCAGATGTCCCCATAACAGCGTGTCACCCCCAGATGTCCCCATATCAGTGTGTCACCCCAGATGTCCCCATAACAGTGTGTCACCCCAGATGTCCTCATAACAGTGTGTCACCCCCAGATGTCCCCATAACAGCGTGTCACCCCCAGATGTCCCCATAACAGTGTGTCACCCCCAGATGTCCCCATAACAGTGTGCCACCCCCAGATGTCCCCATAACAGTGTGTCACCTCCAGATGTCCCCATAAAAGTGTCACCCCCAGATGTCCCCATAACAGTGTGTCACCCCCAGATGTCCCCATAACAGTGTGTCACCCCCCAGATGTCCCAATAACAGTGTGTCACCTCCAGATGTCCACATAACAGTGTGTCACCCCCAGATGTCCCCATAACAGTGTGTCACCCCCAGATGTCCCCATAACAGTGTGTCACCCAGATGTCCCCATAACAGTGTCACCCCCAGATGTCCCCATAACAGTGTGTCACCCCCAGATGTCCCCATAACAGTGTGTCACCCCCAGATGTCTCCATAACAGTGTGTCACCTCCAGATGTCCCCATAACAGTGTGTCACCCCCAGATGTCCCCATAACAGTGTATCACCCCTAGATGTCCCCATAACAGTGTGTCACCCCCAGATGTCCCCATAACAGTGTGTCACCTCCAGATGTCTCCATAACAGTGTGTCACCCCCAGATGTCCCCATAACAGTGTGTCACCCCTAGATGTCCCCATAACAGTGTGTCACCCCCAGATGTCCCCATAACAGTGTGTCACCCCCAGATGTCCCCATAACAGTGTGTCACTCCCAGATGTCCCCATAACAGTGTGTCACCTCCAGATGTCCCCATAACAGGGTGTCACCTCCAGATGTCCACATAACAGTGTGTCACCTCCAGATGTCCCCATAACAGTGTGTCACCTCCAGATGTCTCCATAACAGTGTGTCACCCCAAGATGTCCCCATAACAGTGTGTCACCCCCAGATGTCCCCATAACAGTGTGTGACCTCCAGATGTCCCCATAACAGTGTGTCACCCCCCAGATGTCCCAATAACAGTGTGTCACCCCCAGATGTCCCCATAACAGTGTGTCACTCCCAGATGTCCCCATAACAGTGTGTCACCTCCAGATGTCCCCATAACAGTATGTCACCCCCCAGATGTCCCAATAACAGTGTGTCACCCCCAGATGTCCCCATAACAGTGTGTCACCTCCAGATGTCCCCATAACAGTGTGTCACTCCCAGATGTCCCCATAACAGTGTGTCACCCCTAGATGTCCCCATAACAGTGTGTCACCTCCAGATGTCCCCATAACAGTGTGTCACCTCCAGATGTCCCCATAACAGTGTGTCACCTCCAGATGTCCACATAACAGTGTGTCACCCCCAGATGTCCCCATAACAGTGTGTCACCTCCAGATGTCCCCATAACAGTATGTCACCCCCAGATGTCCCCATAACAGTGTGTCACCCCCAGATGTCCAGGTAACAGTGTGTCACCCACAGATGTCCCCATAACAGTGTGTGACCCCCAGATGTCCCCATAACAGTGTATCACCTCGAGATGTCCCCATAACAGTGTGTCACCCCCAGATGTCCCCATAACAGTGTGTCACCTCCGGATGTCCCCATAACAGTGTGTCACCCCCAGATGTCCCCATAACAGTGTGTTACCTCCAGATGTCCCCATAACAGTGTGTCACCCCCAGATGTCCCCATAACAGTGTGTCACCTCCAGATGTCCCCATAACAGTGTGTCACCTCCAGATGTCCCCATAACAGTGTGTCACCCCCAGATGTCCCCATAACAGTGTGTCACCTCCAAATGTCCCCATAACAGTGTGTCACCCCCAGATGTCCCCATAACAGTGTGTCACCCCCAGATGTCCCCATAACAGTGTGTCTCCTCCGGATGTCCCCATAACAGTGTGTCACCCCCAGATTTCCCCATAACAGTGTGTCACCCCCAGATGTCCCCATAACAGTGTGTCATCTCCGGATGTCCCCATAACAGTGTGTCACCTTCGGATGTCCCCATAACAGTGTGTCACCCCCAGATGTCCCCATAACAGTGTGTCATCTACAGATGTCCCCATAACAGTATCACCCCCAGATGTCCCCATAACAGTATGTCAACCCCAGATTTCCCCATAACAGTGTGTGACCCCCAGATGTCCCCATAACAGTGTGTCACCCCTAGATGTCCCCATAACAGTGTGTCACCCCCAGATGTCCCCATAATAGTGTGTCACCCCCAGATGTCCCCATAACAGTGTATCACCTCCAGATGTCCCCATAACAGTGTGTCACCCACAGATGTCCCCATAACAGTGTGTCACCCCCAGATGTCCCCATAACAGTGTGTCACCTCCGGATGTCCCCATAACAGTGTGTCACCCCCAGATTTCCCCATAACAGTGTGTCACCCCCAGATGTCCCCATAACAGTGTGTCACCCCCAGATGTCCCCATAACAGTGTGTCACCCCCAGATGTCCCCATATCAGAGTGTAACCCCCAGATGTCCCCATAACAGTGTGTCACCCCCAGATGTCCCCATAACAGTGTGTCACCCCCAGATGTCCCCATAACAGTGTGTGACCCCCTGATGTCCCCATATCAGTGTGTCACCCCCAGATGTCCCCATAACAGTGTGTCACCCCCAGATGTCCCCATAACAGTGTGTCACCTCCAGATGTCCCCATAACAGTGTGTCACCCCAAGATGTCCCCATAACAGTGTGTCACCTCCAGATGTCCCCATCACAGTGTGTCTCCCCCAGATGTCCCCATAACAGTGTGTCACCCCAGATGTCCTCATAACAGTGTGTCACCCCCAGATGTCCCCATAACAGCGTGTCACCCCCAGATGTCCCCATTACAGTGTGTCACCCCAGATGTCCCCATAACAGTGTGCCACCCCCAGATGTCCCCATAACAGTGTGTCACCTCCAGATGTCCCCATAAAAGTGTCACTCCCAGATGTCCCCATAACAGTGTGTCACCCCCAGATGTCCCCATAACAGTGTGTCACCCCCAGATGTCCCCATAGCAGTGTGTCACCCCCAGATGTCTCCATAACAGTGTGTCACCCCCAAATGTCCTCATAACAGTGTGTCACCCCCAGATGTCCCCATAACAGTGTGTCACCTCCGGATGTCCCCATAGCAGTGTGTCACCCCCAGATGTCTCCATAACAGTGTGTCACCCCCAAATGTCCTCATAACAGTGTGTCACCCCCAGATGTCCCCATAACAGTGTGTCACCCCCAGATGTCCCCATAACAGTGTGTCACCCCCAGATGTCCCCATAACAGTGTGTCACCCCCAGATGTCCCCATAACAATGTGTCACCCCCAGATGTCCCCATAACAATGTGTCACCCCCAGATGTCCCCATAACAGTGTGTCACCCCCAGATGTCCCCATAACAGTGTGTCACCCCAAGATGTCCCCATAACAGTGTGTCACCTCCAGATGTCCCCATCACAGTGTGTCACTCCCAGATGTCCCCATAACAGTGTGTCAACCCCAGATGTCCCCATAACAGTGTGTCACCCCGAGATGTCTCCATAACAGTGTGTCACCTCTAGATGTTCCCATAACAGTGTGTCACCTCCAGATGTCCCCATAACAGTGTGTCACCCCCAGATGTCCCCATAACAGTGTGTCACCCCCAGATGTCCCCATAACAGTGTCACCCCCAGATGTCCCCATAACAGTGTGTCACCCCAGATGTCCTCATAACAGTGTGTCACCCCCAGATGTCCCCATAACAGCGTGTCACCCCCAGATGTCCCCATATCAGTGTGTCACCCCAGATGTCCCCATAACAGTGTGTCACCCCAGATGTCCTCATAACAGTGTGTCACCCCCAGATGTCCCCATAACAGCGTGTCACCCCCAGATGTCCCCATAACAGTGTGTCACCCCCAGATGTCCCCATAACAGTGTGCCACCCCCAGATGTCCCCATAACAGTGTGTCACCCCTAGATGTCCCCATAACAGTGTGTCACCTCCAGATGTCCCCATAAAAGTGTCACCCCCAGATGTCCCCATAACAGTGTGTCACCCCCAGATGTCCCCATAGCAGTGTGTCACCCCCAGATGTCTCCATAACAGTGTGTCACCCCCAAATGTCCTCATAACAGTGTGTCACCCCCAGATGTCCCCATAACAGTGTGTCACCCCCAGATGTCCCCATAACAGTGTGTGACCCCCTGATGTCCCCATATCAGTGTGTCACCCCCAGATGTCCCCATAACAGTGTGTCACCCCAGATGTCCTCATAACAGTGTGTCACCCCCAGATGTCCCCATAACAGTGTGTCACCCCCAGATGTCCCCATAACAGCGTGTCACCCCCAGATGTCCCCATAACAGTGTGTCACCCCAGATGTCCCCATAACAGTGTGCCACCCCCAGATGTCCCCATAACAGTGTGTCACCTCCAGATGTCCCCATAAAAGTGTCACCCCCAGATGTCCCCATAACAGTGTGTCACCCCCAGATGTCTCCATAACAGTGTGTCACCCCCAAATGTCCTCATAACAGTGTGTCACGCCCAGATGTCCCCATAACAGTGTGTCACCTCCGGATGTCCCCATAGCAGTGTGTCACCTCCAGATGTCCCCATAAAAGTGTCACCCCCAGATGTCCCCATAGCAGTGTGTCACCCCCAGATGTCTCCATAACAGTGTGTCACCCCCAAATGTCCTCATAACAGTGTGTCACGCCCAGATGTCCCCATAACAGTGTGTCACCTCCGGATGTCCCCATAGCAGTGTGTCACCCCCAGATGTCTCCATAACAGTGTGTCACCCCCAAATGTCCTCATAACAGTGTGTCACCCCCAGATGTCCCCATAACAGTGTGTCACCCCCAGATGTCCCCATAACAGTGTGTCACCCCCAGATGTCCCCATAACAATGTGTCACCCCCAGATGTCCCCATAACAATGTGTCACCCCCAGATGTCCCCATAACAGTGTGTCACCCCCAGATGTCCCCATAACAGTGTGTCACCCCCAGAAGTCCCCATAACAGTGTGTCACCCCCAGATGTCCCCATAACAGTGTGTCACCCCCAGATGTCTCCATAACAATGTGTCACCTCCAGATGTCCCCATAACAGTGTGTCACCCCCAGATGTCCCCATAACAGTGTATCACCCCTAGATGTCCCCATAACAGTGTGTCACTCCCAGATGTCCCCATAACAGTGTGTCACCCCTAGATGTCCCCATAACAGTGTGTCACCCCCAGATGTCCCCATAACAGTGTGTCACCTCCAGATGTCCCCATAACAGTGTGTCACCCCCAGATGTCCCCATAACAGTGTGTCACCCCCAGATGTCTCCATAACAGTGTGTCACCCCCAAATGTCCTCATAACAGTGTGTCACCCCAGATGTCCCCATAACAGTGTGTCACCCCCAGATGTCCCCATAACAGTGTGTCACCCCCAGATGTCCCCATAACAGTGTGTCACCTCCAGATGTCCCCATAACAGTGTGTCACCTCCAGATGTCCCCATAACAGTGTGTCACCCCCAGATGTCCCCATAACAGCGTGTCACCTCCGGATGTCCCCATAACAGTGTGTCACCCCCAGATGTTTCCATAACAGTGTGTCACCTCCAGATGTCCCCATAACAGTGTATCACCCCAAGATGTCCCCATAACAGTGTGTCACCTCCAGATGTCCCCATCACAGTGTGTCACTCCCAGATGTCCCCATAACAGTGTGTCACCCCTAGATGTCCCCATAACAGTGTGTTACCTCTAGATGTTCCCATCACAGTGTGTCACCTCCAGATGTCCCCATAACAGTGTGTCACCCCCAGATGTCCCCATAACAGTGTGTCACCCCCAGATGTCCCCATAACAGTGTCACCCCCAGATGTCCCCATATCAGTGTGTCACCCCCAGATGTCCCCATAACAGTGTGTCACCCCAGATGTCCCCATAACAGTATCACCCCCAGATGACCTCATAACAGTATGTCAACCCCCAGATTTCCCCATAACAGTGTGTCACCTCCAGATGTCCACATAACAGTGTGTCACCCCCAGATTTCCCCATAACAGTGTGTCACCTCCGGATGTCCCCATAACAGTGTGTCACCCCCAGATGTCCCCATAACAGCGTGTCACCCCCAGATGTCCCCATAACAGTGTGTCACCCCAGATGTCCCCATAACAGTGTGTCACCTCCAGATGTCCCCATAAAAGTGTCACCCCCAGATGTCCCCATAACAGTGTGTCACCCCCAGATGTCCCCATAACAGTGTGTCACCACCGGATGTCCCCATAGCAGTGTGTCACCCCCAGATGTCTCCATAACAGTGTGTCACCCCCAGATGTCCCCATAACAGTGTGTCACCTCCGGATGTCCCCATAACAGTGTGTCACCCCCAGATTTCCCCATAACAGTGTGTCACCCCCAGATGTCCCCATAACAGTGTGTCACCTCCGGATGTCCCCATAACAGTGTGTCACCTTCGGATGTCCCCATAACAGTGAGTCACCCCCAGATGTCTCCATAACAGTGTGTCACCACCAGATGTCCCCATAACAGTGTGTCACCCCCAGATGTCCCCATAACAGTGTGTCACCTCCAGATGTCCCCATAACAGTGTATCACCCCCAGATGTTCCCATAACAGTGTGTCACCCCCAGATGTCCCCATAACAGTGTGTCACCCCCAGATGTCCCCATAACAGTGTGTCACCCCCTGATGTCCCCATAACAGTGTGTCACCCCCAGATGTCCCCATAACAGTGTGTCACCCCGAGATGCCCCAATAACAGTGTGTCACCTCCAGATGTCCCCATAACAGTGTGTCACCCCGAGATGTCCCCATAACAGTGTGTCACCCCCAGATGTCCCCATAACAGTGGGTCACCTCCAGATTTCTCCATAACAGTGTGTCACCCCTGATGTCCCCATAACAGTGTGTCACCCCTGATGTCCCCATAACAGTCTGTCACCTCCAGATGTCCCCATAACAGTGTGTCACCACCGGATGTCCCCATAACAGTGTGTCACCCCCAGATGTCCCCATAACAGTGTGTCACCTCAGGATGTCCCCATAACAGTGTGTCACCCCCAGATTTCCCCATAACAGTGTGTCACCCCCAGATGTCCCCATAACAGTGTGTCACCTCCGGATGTCCCCATAACAGTGTGTCACCTTCGGATGTCCCCATAACAGTGTGTCACCCCCAGATGTCTCCATAACAGTGTGTCACCACCCAGATGTCCCCATAACAGTGTGTCACCTCCAGTTGACCCCATAACAGTATCACCCCCAGATGACCCCATAACAGTATGTCAACCCCCAGATTTCCCCATAACAGTGTGTGACCCCCAGATGTCCCCATAACAGTGTGTCACCCCTACATGTCCCCATAACAGTGTGTCACCCCAGATGTCCCCATAATAGTGTGTCACCCCCAGATGTCCCCATAACAGTGTATCACCTCCAGATGTCCCCATAAAAGTGTGTCACCCCCAGATGTCCCCATAACAGTGTATCACCTCCAGATGTCCTCATAACAGTGTGTCACCCTCAGATGTCCCCATAACAGTGTGTCACCTACAGATATCCCCGTAACATTGTGTCACCCCAGATGTCCCCATAACAGTGTGTCACCTCTAGATGTCCCCATAAAAGTGTCACCCCCAGATGTCCCCATAACAGTGTGTCACATCCGGATGTCCCCATAACAGTGTATCACCTCGAGATGTCCCCATAACAGTGTGTCACCCCCAGATGTCCCCATAACAGTGTTTCACCTCCGGATGTCCCCATAACAGTGTGTCACCCCCAGATGTCCCCATAACAGTGTGTCACCTCCGGATGTCCCCATAACAGTGTGTCACCCCCAGATGTCCCCATAACAGTGTGTCACCCCCAAATGTCCCCATAACAGTGTGTCACCTCCGGATGTCCCAATAACAGTGTGTCACCCCCAGATGTACCCATAACAGTGTGTCACCCCCAAATTTCCCCATAACAGTGTGTCAACTCCAGAAGTCCCCATAACAGTATGTCACCCCCAGATGTCCTCATAACAGTGTGTCACCTCCAGATGTCCCCATAACAGTGTGTCACCCCCAGATGTCCCCATAACAGTGTCACCCCCAGATGTCCCCATAACAGTGTGTCACCCCCAGATGTCCCCATAACAGTGTGTCACCCCCAGATGTCCCCATAACAGTGTTTCACCCCCAGATGTCCCCATAACAGTGTGTCACCTCCGGATGTCCCCATAACAGTGTGTCACCCCCAGATTTCCCCATAACAGTGTGTCACCCCCAGATGTCCCCATAACAGTGTGTCACCTCCGGATGTCCCCATAACAGTGTGTCACCTTCGGATGTCCCCATAACAGTGAGTCACCCCCAGATGTCTCCATAACAGTGTATCACCTCCAGATGTCCCCATAAAAGTGTGTCACCCCCAGATGTCCCCATAACAGTGTATCACCTCCAGATGTCCTCATAACAGTGTGTCACCCTCAGATGTCCCCATAACAGTGTGTCACCTACAGATATCCCCGTAACATTGTGTCACCCCCGATGTCCCCATAACAGTGTGTCACCTCTAGATGTCCCCATAAAAGTGTCACCCCCAGATGTCCCCATAACAGTGTGTCACATCCGGATGTCCCCATAACAGTGTATCACCTCGAGATGTCCCCATAACAGTGTGTCACCCCCAGATGTCCCCATAACAGTGTTTCACCTCCGGATGTCCCCATAACAGTGTGTCACCCCCAGATGTCCCCATAACAGTGTGTCACCTCCGGATGTCCCCATAACAGTGTGTCACCCCCAGATGTCCCCATAACAGTGTGTCACCCCCAAATGTCCCCATAACAGTGTGTCACCTCCGGATGTCCCAATAACAGTGTGTCACCCCCAGATGTACCCATAACAGTGTGTCACCCCCAAATTTCCCCATAACAGTGTGTCACCTCCAGAAGTCCCCATAACAGTATGTCACCCCCAGATGTCCTCATAACAGTGTGTCACCTCCAGATGTCCCCATAACAGTGTGTCACCCCCAGATGTCCCCATAACAGTGTCACCCCCAGATGTCCCCATAACAGTGTGTCACCCCCAGATGTCCCCATAACAGTGTGTCACCCCCAGATGTCCCCATAACAGTGTGTCACCCCCAGATGTCCCCATAACAGTGTGTCACCTCCGGATGTCCCCATAACAGTGTGTCACCCCCAGATTTCCCCATAACAGTGTGTCACCCCCAGATGTCCCCATAACAGTGTGTCACCTCCGGATGTCCCCATAACAGTGTGTCACCTTCGGATGTCCCCATAACAGTGAGTCACCCCCAGATGTCTCCATGACAGTGTGTCACCTCCAGATGTCCCCATAACAGTGTGTCACCCCAGATGTCCCCATAACAGTGTGTCACCTACAGATATCCCCGTAACATTGTGTCACCCCAGATGTCCCCATAACAGTGTGTCACCTCTAGATGTCCCCATAAAAGTATCACCCCCAGATGTCCCCATAACAGTGTGTCACCCCCAGATGTCCCCATAACAGTGTGTCACCTCCGGATGTCCCCATAGCAGTGTGTCACCCCCAGATGTCTCCATAACAGTGTGTCACCGCCGGATGTCCCCATAACAGTGTGTCACCCCCAGATGTCCCCATAACAGTGTGTCACCCCCAAATGTCCCCATAACAGTGTGTCACTATCGGATGTCCCCATAGCAGTGTGTCACCCCCAGATGTCCCCGTAACAGTGTGTCACCCCCAGATGTCCCCATAACAGTGTGTCACCTCCGGATGTCCCCATAACAGTGTGTCACCCCCAGATTTCCCTATAACAGTGTGTCACCCCCAGATGTCCCCATAACAGTGTGTCACCTCCGGATGTCCCCATAACAGTGTGTCACCTTCGGATGTCCCCATAACAGTGAGTCACCCCCAGATGTCTCCATAACAGTGTGTCACCCCGAGATGTCCCCATAACAGTGTGTCACCTCCAGATGTCCCCATAACAGTGTATCACCCTCAGATGTCCCCATAACAGTGTGTCACCCCCAGATGTCCCCATAACAGTGTGTCACCCCCAGATGTCCCCATAACAGTGTGTCACCCCCAGATGTCCTCATAACATTGTGTCACCCCCAGATGTCCGCATAATAGTGTGTCACCCCCAGATGTCCCCATAACAGTGTGTCACCCCGAGATGCCCCCATAACAGTGTGTCACCTCCAGATGTCCCCATAACAGTGTGTCACCCCGAGATGTCCCCATAACAGTGTGTCACCCCCAGATGTCCCCATAACAGTGGGTCACCTCCAGATTTCTCCATAACAGTGTGTCACCCCTGATGTCCCCATAACAGTGTGTCACCCCCAGATGTCCCCATAACAGTGTGTCACCCCGAGATGTCTCCATAACAGTGCGTCACCCCCAGATGTCCCCATAACAGTGCGTCACCCCCAGATGTCCCCATAACAGTGCGTCACCCCCAGATGTCCCCATAACAGTGCGTCACCCCCAGATGTCCCCATAACAGTGCGTCACCCCCAGATGTCCCTATAACAGTGTGTCACCTCCAGATGTCCCCCTAACAGTGTGTCACCTACAGATGTCTCCATAACAGTGTGTCACCCCCAGATGTCCTCATAACAGTGTGTCACCCCCAGATGTCCCCATAACAGTATCACCCCCAGATGACCCCATAACAGTGTGTCAACCCCCAGATTTCCCCATAACAGTGTGTGACCCCCAGATGTCCCCATAACAGTGTGTCACCTCTAGATGTCCCCATAACAGTGTGTCACCCCCAGATTCCCCATAACAGTGTGTCACCCCCAGATGTCCCCATAACAGTGTGTCACCTCCGGATGTCCCCATAACAGTGTGTCACCCCCAGATGTCCCCATAACAGTGTGTCACCCCCAGATGTCCCCATAACAGTGTGTCACCCCCAGATGTCCCCATAACAGTGTGTCACCTCCGGATGTCCCCATAACAGTGTGTCACCTCCGGATGTCCTCATAACAGTGTGTCACCCCCAGATGTCCCCATAACAGTGTGTCACCCCCAATTGTCCCCATAACAGTGTGTCACCCCCAGATGTCCCCATAACAGTGTGTCACCCCCAGATGTCCCCATAACAGTGTGTCACTTCCGGATTTCCTCATAACAGTGTGTCACCCCCAGATGTCCCCATAACAGTGTGTCACCCCCAGATGTCCCCATAACAGTGTATCACCTCCAGATGTCCTCATAACAGTGTGTCACCCCCAGATGTCCCCATAACAGTGTGTCACCCCCAGATGTCCCCATAACAGTGTGTCACCCCCAGATGTCCCCATAACAGTGTGTCACCTCCGGATGTCACCATAATAGTGTGTCACCCCCAGATGTCCCCATAACAGTGTGTCACCCCCAGATGTCCCCATAACAGTGTGTCACCCCCAGATGCCCCCATAAATGTGTCACCTCCAGATTTACCCATAACAGTGTGTGACCCCCAGATGTCACCATAACAGTGTGTCACCCCCAGATGTCCCCATAACAGTGTGTCACCTCCGGATGTCCCCATAACAGTGTGTCACCCCCAGATGTCCCCATAACAGTGTGTCACCTCCAGATGTCCCCATAACAGTGTGTCACCTCCAGATGTCCCCATAACAGTGTGTCACCTCCAGATGTCCCCATAACAGTGTGTCACCTCCAGATGTCCCCATTACAGTGTGTCACCCCCAGATGTCCCCATAACAGTGTGTGACCCCCTGATGTCCCCATATCAGTGTGTCACCCCCAGATGTCCCCATAACAGTGTGTCACCTCCGGATGTCCCCATAACAGTGTGTCACCTCCGGATGTCCTCATAACAGTGTGTCACCCCCAGATGTCCCCATAACAGTGTGTCACCCCCAATTGTCCCCATAACAGTGTGTCACCCCCAGATGTCCCCATAACAGTGTGTCACCCCCAGATGTCCCCATAACAGTGTGTCACTTCCGGATTTCCTCATAACAGTGTGTCACCCCCAGATGTCCCCATAACAGTGTGTCACCCCCAGATGTCCCCATAACAGTGTATCACCTCCAGATGTCCTCATAACAGTGTGTCACCCCCAGATGTCCCCATAACAGTGTGTCACCCCCAGATGTCCCCATAACAGTGTGTCACCCCCAGATGTCCCCATAACAGTGTGTCACCTCCGGATGTCACCATAACAGTGTGTCACCCCCAGATGTCCCCATAACAGTGTGTCACCCCCAGATGTCCCCATAACAGTGTGTCACCCCCAGATGCCCCCATAAATGTGTCACCTCCAGATTTACCCATAACAGTGTGTGACCCCCAGATGTCACCATAACAGTGTGTGACCCCCTGATGTCCCCATATCAGTGTGTGACCCCCTGATGTCCCCATAACAGTGTGTCACCCCCAGATGTCCCCATAACAGTGTGTCACCCCCAGATGTCCCCATAACAGTGTGTGACCCCCTGATGTCCCCATATCAGTGTGTCACCCCCAGATGTCCCCATAACAGTGTGTCACCCCAGATGTCCTCATAACAGTGTGTCACCCCCAGATGTCCCCATAACAGTGTGTCACCACAGATGTCCCCATAACAGTGTGTCACCTACAGATATCCCCGTAACAGTGTGTCACCCCCAGATGTCCCCATAACAGTGTGTCACCCCCAGATGTCCCCATAACAGTGTGTCACCTCCAGATGTCCCGATAAAAGTGTCACCCCCAGATGTCCCCATAACAGTGTGTCACCTCCAGATGTCCCCATAACAGTGTGTCACCTCCAGATGTCCCCATTACAGTGTGTCACCCCCAGATGTCCCCATAACAGTGTGTCACCCCCAATTGTCCCCATAACAGTGTGTCACCCCCAGATGTCCCCATAACAGTGTGTCACCCCCAGATGTCCCCATAACAGTGTGTCACTTCCGGATTTCCTCATAACAGTGTGTCACCCCCAGATGTCCCCATAACAGTGTGTCACCCCCAGATGTCCCCATAACAGTGTGTCACCCCCAGATGTCCCCATAACAGTGTATCACCTCCAGATGTCCTCATAACAGTGTGTCACCCCCAGATGTCCCCATAACAGTGTGTCACCCCCAGATGTCCCCATAACAGTGTGTCACCCCCAGATGTCCCCATAACAGTGTGTCACCTCCGGATGTCACCATAACAGTGTGTCACCCCCAGATGTCCCCATAACAGTGTGTCACCCCCAGATGTCCCCATAACAGTGTGTCACCCCCAGATGCCCCCATAAATGTGTCACCTCCAGATCTACCCATAACAGTGTGTGACCCCCCAGATGTCACCATAACAGTGTGTCACCCCCAGATGTCCCCATAACAGTGTGTCATCTCCGGATGTCCCCATAACAGTGTGTCACCCCCAGATGTCCCCATAACAGTGTGTCACCTCCAGATGTCCCCATAACAGTGTGTCACCTCCAGATGTCCCCATAACAGTGTGTCACCTCCAGATGTCCCCATAACAGTGTGTCACCTCCAGATGTCCCCATAACAGTGTGTCACCTCCAGATGTCCCCATAACAGTGTGTCACCTCCAGATGTCCCCATAACAGTGTGTCACCTCCAGATGTCCCCATAACAGTGTGTCACCCCCAGATGTCCCCATAACAGTGTGTCACCCCAGATGTCCTCATAACAGTGTGTCACCCCCAGATGTCCCCATAACAGTGTGTCACCCCAGATGTCCCCATAACAGTGTGTCACCTACAGATATCCCCGTAACAGTGTGTCACCCCCAGATGTCCCCATAACAGTGTGTCACCCCCAGATGTCCCCATAACAGTGTGTCACCTCCAGATGTCCCGATAAAAGTGTCACCCCCAGATGTCCCCATAACAGTGTGTCACCTCCAGATGTCCCCATAACAGTGTGTCACCTCCAGATGTCCCCATTACAGTGTGTCACCCCCAGATGTCCCCATAACAGTGTCACCCCCAGATGTCCCCATAACAGTGTGTGTCCCCCTGATGTCCCCATATCAGTGTGTCACCCCCAGATGTCCCCATAACAGTGTGTCACCCCCAGATGTCTCCATAACAGTGTGTCCCCGCCGGATGTCCCCATAACAGTGTGTCACCCCCAGATGTCCCCATAACAGTGTGTCACCTGCGGATGTCCCCATAGCAGTGTGTCACGCCCAGATGTCCCCGTAACAGTGTGTCACCCCCAGATGTCCCCATAACAGTGTGTCACCCCCAGATGTCCCCATAACAGTGTGTCACCTCCGGATGTCCCCATAACAGTGTGTCACGCCCAGATGTCCCAGTAACAGTGTGTCACCTCCGGATGTCCCAGTAACAGTGTGTCACCTCCGGATGTCCCCATAACAGTGTGTCACCCCCAGATTTCCCCATAACAGTGTGTCACCCCCAGATGTCCCCATAACAGTGTGTCACCTCCGGATGTCCCCATAACAGTGTGTCACCCCCAGATGTCCCCATAACAGTGCTACCCCCAGATGTCCCCATAACAGTGTGTCACCCCCAGATGTCCCCATAACAGTGTGTCACCTCCAGATGTCCCCATAACAGTGTGTCACCTTCAGATGTCCCCATGTTTAGACCTGGTTTCGAATGGTTCCTTCCCTTCTTCCTCGGCTAGGACCAAGGGTTGGATCTTAGATCACCACACAGCTTTCCTCTGACTTGTGCTCTATTGTATGTGAAGGTGATCTGCATTTGGGGTCTGGAGATGGGAAAGACCAAGACTTTGCCAAGTTGAAGACCAGAGGATCCAGTTGACTCATTTCTAGAAACCTCTGGACTTGATAAAGTGGCCAAGCAATGGTTTAAGGAATGAGCTTTATGAAGTCCAGTAACAATTTCTGGGGTCTATTGCTTGGTCCTTCCATGGTAAGTGGCATCTAATGGACAATCTAACATGGAATGGTCTATGGGGCCTTCACCAATGGGAAGAGGTTTGACTTCTGCACATCATTCCTGGATACGCTATGATGACACTCGTCAGGTACAACATCTGGAAGGTCAGATGATACCAATGACACAGAACAATCTTCTAGTAGATAGCATCTCTGGTGATTGGATGAAGCTTCAGTCTTTGGAGCACACAAGGCCAGACGCTTACATGGACTGGACTTGTTTTTTCCAGCTCAAACACAGATGCTCAGCCTGGAAATTTGGTGACCAAAATCATCAGCTTTGATTCAGGTTCTTCAGACTATTCCTGAACATATTAGGGTGGCAGGGACATCATCTTACTGAAAGAGACCATCTCAATAGGCCTTACTGCTGCCATGAAGGACTATACTTGGTCTGTACAATAGTCACATATAGGTGGTAAGTGCCACATAAATGCCAGAACCCAAGATGTCCCAGCAGAACATTGGCCATTGCATCATACAAGATGTTATCTGACCCTTCCTATCAGAGACAACAGTGACGTTCTCAGCAACTTGTGCTCCAGTAGGATCTTCTGTGAGTTGGGACCAGATGGGAAAGTCTTCTCTCCTACTTACAGCAATGACGCTATTGCTCGGTTCACAGAAACTGGGCGGAAACCGGGCAGTCCCTATTATAGTCTATGGGGTCCACAGGTTTCCGCAGGTCCATGCAGACCCAAAGGACAGAAACAGAGGGAAGGGATGGAGGGAGGAGGAGACCAAGTGGTTGGAAAGAAGGACCGTCCAGATTGGGAGAGCGGATCAAGTTAGAGTCACCATAACTGAAGACTATCCAATGTGTCACATGTCTGCTCCTGTAGGCGGCCATCTTATAACCGGTTCTGTCTCTGCTGAATTGTTCATTGTTTCGTGAAGAAGAACAGTCCCCACCTGTAAGAAGGACAATATTTGGTCTGGCTGATCTTCAGGAAGTCTAGACAGTCACCGCGCCAGCAGACGCTCATAAAAAGTACAGCAAATAGATGGCGCGTCAATCCTGCAGCTGTCACTATGTAACCTCAGAGGTCACAGCACAATATGTCACCTGCATCAGGATGTCTGCTTATAGTATTACACCGATCCCCCATATGTGTCACCCACTGATCCCCCTAAAGAAGGCCGTCACCCCCAGATGTCCCCATAACAGTGTGTAACCCCCAGATGTCCCCATAACAGTGTGTCACCCCCAGATGTCCCCATAACAGTGTGTCACCCCCAGATGTCCCCATAACAGTGTGTCACCCCGAGATGTCTCCATAACAGTGTGTCACCCCCAGATGTCCCCATAACAGTGTGTCACCTCCAGATGTCCTCATAACAGTGTGTCACCCCGAGATGTCCCCATAACAGTGTGTCACCCCCAGATGTCCCCATAACAGTGTGTCACCCCCAGATGTCCTCATAACATTGTGTCACCCCCAGATGTCCCCATAATAGTGTGTCACCCCCAGATGTCCCCATAACAGTGTGTCACCCCGAGATGCCCCCATAACAGTGTGTCACCTCCAGATGTCCCCATAACAGTGTGTCACCCCCAGATGTCCCCATAGCAATGTGTCACCCCCAGATGTCCCCATAACAGTGTGTCACCCCCAGATGTCCCCATAACAGTGTTACCCCCAGATGTCCCCATAACAGTGTGTCACCCCCAGATGTCCCCATAACAGTGTCACCCCCAGATGTCCTCATAACAGTGTGTCACCTCCAGATGTCCCCATAACAGTGTGTCACCTCCAGATTTCCCCATAACAGTGTGTCACCCCCAGATGTCCCCATAGCAGTGTGTCACCCCCAGATGTCCCCATAACAGTGTGTCACCTCCAGATTTCTCCATAACAGTGTGTCACCCCAGATGTCCCCATAACAGTGTGTCACCTCCAGATTTCCCCAAAACAGTGTGTCACCTCCAGATATCCCCAAAACAGTCTGTCACCCCCAGATGACCCCATAACAGTGTGTCACCCTGAGATTTCTCCATAACAGTGTGTCACCCCCAGATGTCCCCATAACAGTGTGTCACCCCCAGATGTCCCCATAACAGTGTGTCACCCCCAGATGTCCTCATAACATTGTGTCACCCCCAGATGTCCCCATAATAGTGTGTCACCCCCAGATGTCCCCATAACAGTGTGTCACCCCGAGATGCCCCCATAACAGTGTGTCACCTCCAGATGTCCCCATAACAGTGTGTCACCCCCAGATGTCCCCATAGCAATGTGTCACCCCCAGATGTCCCCATAACAGTGTGTCACCCCCAGATGTCCCCATAACAGTGTTACCCCCAGATGTCCCCATAACAGTGTGTCACCCCCAGATGTCCCCATAACAGTGTCACCCCCAGATGTCCTCATAACAGTGTGTCACCTCCAGATGTCCCCATAACAGTGTGTCACCTCCAGATTTCCCCATAACAGTGTGTCACCCCCAGATGTCCCCATAGCAGTGTGTCACCCCCAGATGTCCCCATAACAGTGTGTCACCTCCAGATTTCTCCATAACAGTGTGTCACCCCAGATGTCCCCATAACAGTGTGTCACCTCCAGATTTCCCCAAAACAGTGTGTCACCTCCAGATATCCCCAAAACAGTCTGTCACCCCCAGATGACCCCATAACAGTGTGTCACCCTGAGATTTCTCCATAACAGTGTGTCACCCCCAGATGTCCCCATAACAGTGTGTCACCCCGAGATGTCTCCATAACAGTGTGTCACCCCCAGATGTCCCCATAACAGTGTCTCACCCCCAGATGTCCCTATAACAGTGTGTCACCTCCGGATGTCCCCATAACAGTGTCACCCCCAGATGTCTCCATAACAGTGTGTCACCTCCAGATGTCCCCATAACAGTGTGTCACCCCCAGATGTCCCCATAACAGTGTCACCTCCAGATGTCCCCATAACAGTGTGTCACCCCCAGATGTCCCCATAACAGTGTCACCTCCAGATGTCCCCATAACAGTGTGTCACCCCCAGATGTCCCCATAACAGTGTCACCTCCAGATGTCCCCATAACAGTGTGTCACCCCCAGATGTCCCCATAACAGTGTGTCACCCCCAGATGTCCCCATAACAGTGTGTCACCCCCAGATGTCCCCATAACAGTGTGTCACCCCCAGATGTCCCCATAATAGTGTGTCACCCCCAGATGTCCCCATAACAGTGTGTCACCCCGAGATGCCCCCATAACAGTGTGTCACCTCCAGATGTCCCCATAACAGTGTGTCACCCCCAGATGTCCCCATAGCAATGTGTCACCCCCAGATGTCCCCATAACAGTGTGTCACCCCCAGATGTCCCCATAACAGTGTGTCACCCCCAGATGTCCCCATAACAGAGTGTCACCTCCATATGTCCCCATAACAGTGTGTCACCCCCAGATGTCCCCATAACAGTGTGTCACCCCCAGATGTCCCCTTAACAGAGTGTCACCTCCAGATGTCCCCATAACAGAGTGTCACCTCCAGATGTCCCCATAACAGTGTGTCACCCCCAGATGTCCCCATAACAGTGTGTCACCTCCAGATGTCCCCATAACAGTGTGTCACCCCCAGATGTCCCCATAACAGTGTGTCACCCCCAGATGTCCCCATAATAGTGTGTCACCCCCAGATGTCCCCATAACAGTGTGTCACCCCGAGATGCCCCCATAACAATGTGTCACCCCCAGATGTCCCCATAACAGTGAGTCACCCCCAGATGTCTCCATAACAGTGTGTCACCACCGGATGTCCCCATAACAGTGTGTCACCCCCAGATGTCCCCATAACAGTGTGTCACCCCCAGATGTCCCCATAACAGTGTTACCCCCAGATGTCCCCATAGCAGTGTGTCACCCCCAGATGTCCCCATAACAGTGTGTCACCCCTAGATGTCCCCATAACAGTGTGTCACCACCGGATGTCCCCATAACAGTGTGTCACCCCCAGATGTCCCCATAACAGTGTGTCAGCTCCAGATGTCCCCATAACAGTGTGTCACCCCCAGATGTCCCCATAACAGTGTGTCACCCCTAGATGTCCCCATGTTTAGACTTGGTTAGGAATGGTTCCTTCCCTTCTTCCTCGGCTAGGACCAAGGGTTGGATCTTAGATCACCATACAGCTTTCCTCTGACTTGTGCTCTATTGTATGTGAAGGTGATCTGCATTTGGGGTCTGGAGATGGGAAAGACCAAGACTTTGCCAAGTTGAAGACCAGAGGATCCTGTTGACTCATTTCTAGAAACCTCTGGACTTGATAAAGTGGCCAAGCAATGGTTTAAGGAATGAGCTTTATGAAGTCCAGTAACAATTTCTGGGGTCTATTGCTTGGTCCTTCCATGGTAAGTGGCATCTAATGGACAATCTAACATGGAATGGTCTATGGGGCCTTCACCAATGGGAAGAGGTTTGACTTCTGCACATCATTCCTGGATACGCTATGATGACACTCGTCAGGTACAACATCTGGAAGGTCAGATGATACCAATGACACAGAACAATCTTCTAGTAGATAGCATCTCTGGTGATTGGATGAAGCTTCAGTCTTTGGAGCACACAAGGCCGGACACTTACATGGACTGGACTTGTATTCTCCAGCTCAAACACAGATGCTCAGCCTGGAAATTTGGTGACCAAAATCATCAGCTTTGATTCAGGTTCTTCAGACTATTCCTGAACATATTAGGGTGGCAGGGACATCATCTTACTGAAAGAGACCATCTCAATAGGCCTTACTGCTGCCATGAAGGACTATACTTGGTCTGTACAATAGTCACATATAGGTGGTAAGTGCCACATAAATGCCAGAACCCAAGATGTCCCAGCAGAACATTGGCCATTGCATCATACAAGATGTTATCTGACCCTTCCTATCAGAGACAACAGTGACGTTCTCAGCAACTTGTGCTCCAGTAGGATCTTCTGTGAGTTGGGACCAGATGGGAAAGTCTTCTCTCCTACTTACAGCAATGAGTCTAATGCTCGGTTCACAGAAACTGGGCGGAAACCGGGCAGTCCCTATTATAGTCTATGGAGTCCACAGGTTTCCGCAGGTCCATGCAGACCCAAAGGACAGAAACAGAGGGAAGGGATGGAGGGAGGAGGAGACCAAGTGGTTGGAAAGAAGGACCGTCCAGATTGGGAGAGCGGATCAAGTTAGAGTCACCATAACTGAAGACTATCCAATGTGTCACATGTCTGGTCCTGTAGGCGGCCATCTTATAACCGGTTCTGTCTCTGCTGAATTGTTCATTGTTTCGTGAAGAAGAACAGTCCCCACCTGTAAGAAGGACAATATTTGGTCTGGCTGATCTTCAGGAAGTCTAGACAGTCACCGCGCCAGCAGACGCTCATAAAAAGTACAGCAAATAGATGGCGCGTCAATCCTGCAGCTGTCACTATGTAACCTCAGAGGTCACAGCACAATATGTCACCTGCATCAGGATGTCTGCTTATAGTATTACACCGGTCCCCCATATGTGTCACCCCCTGATCCCCCTAAAGAAGTCCGTCACCCCCAGATGTCCCCATAACAGTGTGTAACCCCCAGATGTCCCCATAACAGTGTGTCACCCCCAGATGTCCCCATAACAGTGTGTCACCCCTGATGTCCCCATAACAGTGTGTCACCCCCAGATGTCCCCATAACAGTGTGTCACCCCGAGATGTCTCCATAACAGTGCATCACCCCCAGATGTCCCCATAACAGTGTGTCACCCCCAGATGTCCCCATAACAGAGTGTCACCTCCAGATGTCCCCATAACAGAGTGTCACCTCCAGATGTCCCCATAACAGAGTGTCACCTCCAGATGTCCCCATAACAGTGTGTCACCCCCAGATGTCCCCATAACAGTGTGTCACCCCCAGATGTCCCCATAACAGAGTGTCACCTCCAGATGTCCCCATAACAGTGTGTCACCCCCAGATGTCCCCATAACAGTGTGTCACCCCCAGATGTCCCCATAACAGTGTGTCACCCCCAGATGTCCCCATAACAGTGTGTCACCATCAGATGTCCCCATAACAGTTTGTCACCCCCAGATGTCCCCATAACAGTGTTACCCCCAGATGTCCCCATAACAGTGTGTCACCCCCAGATGTCCCCATAACAGTGTCACCCCCAGATGTCCTCATAACAGTGTGTCACCTCCAGATGTCCCCATAACAGTGTGTCACCCCCAGATGTCCCCATAACAGTGTCTCACCCCCAGATGTCCCCATAACAGTGTCACCCCCAGATGTCCTCATAACAGTGTGTCACCTCCAGATGTCCCCATAACAGTGTGTCACCTCCAGATGTCCCCATAACAGTGTGTCACCTCCAGATGTCCCCATAACAGTGTGTCACCCCCAGATGTCCCCATAACAGTGTGTCACCCCCATATGTCCCCATAGCAGTGTGTCACCCCCAGATGTCCCCATAACAGTGTGTCACCTCCAGATGTCCCCATAACAGTGTGTCACCTCCAGATTTCTCCATAACAGTGTGTCACCACCAGATGTCCCCATAACAGTGTGTCACCCCCAGATGTCCCCATAACAGTGTGTCACCCCCAGATGTCCCCATAACAGTGTGTCACCATCAGATGTCCCCATAACAGTGTGTCACCCCCAGATGTCCCCATAACAGTGTGTCACCCCTGATGTCCCCATAACAGTGTGTCACCCCCAGATGTCCCCATAACAGTGTGTCACCATCAGATGTCCCCATAACAGTGTGTCACCATCAGATGTCCCCATAACAGTGTGTCACCCCCAGATGTCCCCATAACAGTGTTACCCCCAGATGTCCCCATAACAGTGTGTCACCCCCAGATGTCCCCATAACAGTGTCACCCCCAGATGTCCTCATAACAGTGTGTCACCTCCAGATGTCCCCATAACAGTGTGTCACCTCCAGATGTCCCCATAACAGTGTGTCACCCCCAGATGTCCCCATAACAGTGCGTCACCCCCAGATGTCCCCATAACAGTGTGTCACCTCCGGATGTCCCCATAACAGTGTGTCACCCCCAGATGTCCCCATAGCAGTGTGTCACCCCCAGATGTCCCCATAACAGTGTGTCACCTCCAGATTTCTCCATAACAGTGTGTCACCCCAGATGTCCCCATAACAGTGTGTCACCTCCAGATGTCCCCAAAACAGTGTGTCACCTCCAGATATCCCCAAAACAGTCTGTCACCCCCAGATGACCCCATAACAGTGTGTCACCCTGACATTTCTCCATAACAGTGTGTCACCTCCAGATATCCCCAAAACAGTCTGTCACCCCCAGATGACCCCATAACAGTGTGTCACCCCCAGATGTCCCCTTAACAGTGTCTCACCCCCAGATGTCCCCATAACAGTGTGTCACCCCGAGATGTCTCCATAACAGTGTGTCACCCCCAGATGTCCCCATAACAGTGTCTCACCCCCAGATGTCCCCATAACAGTGTGTCACCTCCGGATGTCCCCATAGCAGTGTGTCACCCCCAGATGTCCCCATAACAGTGTGTCACCCCCAGATGTCCCCATAACAGTGTGTCACCCCCAGATGTCCCCATAACAGAGTGTCACCTCCAGATGTCCCCATAACAGAGTGTCACCCCCAGATGTCCCCATAACAGTGTGTCACCTCCAGATGTCCCCATAACAGTGTGTCACCATCAGATGTCCCCATAACAGTGTGTCACCCCCAGATGTCCCCATAACAGTGTGTCACCCCCAGATGTCCCCATAACAGAGTGTCACCTCCAGATGTCCCCATAACAGTGTGTCACCCCCAGATGTCCCCATAACAGAGTGTCACCTCCAGATGTCCCCATAACAGAGTGTCACCCCCAGATGTCCCCATAACAGTGTGTCACCCCCAGATGTCCCCATAACAGTGCGTCACCCCCAGATGTCCCCATAACAGTGCGTCACCCCCAGATGTCCCCATAGCAGTGTGTCACCCCCAGATGTCCCCATAACAGTGTGTCACCCTAGATGTCCCCATAACAGTGTGTCACCTCCAGATGTCCCCATAACAGTGTGTCACCCCGAGATGTCTCCATAACAGTGTGTCACCCCGAGATGTCTCCATAACAGTATGTCACCCCCAGATGACCCCATAACAGTGTGTCACCCCCAGATGTCCCCATAACAGTGTGTCACCCCCAGATGTCCCCATAGCAGTGTGTAACCCCTAGATGTCCCAATAACAGTGTGTCACCCCAGATGTCCCCATAACAGTGTGTCACCTCCAGATGTCCCCAAAACAGTGTGTCACCTCCAGATATCCCCAAAACAGTCTGTCACCCCCAGATGTCCCCATAACAGTGTGTCACCCCAGATGTCCCCAAAACAGTGTGTCACCTCCAGATGTCCCCATAACAGTGTGTCACCTCCAGATGTCCCCATAACAGTGTGTCACCCCCAGATGTCCCCATAACAGTGTGTCACCCCCAGATGTCCCCATAACAGTGTGTCACCCCGAGATTTCTCCATAACAGTGTGTCACCCCCAGATGTCCCCATAACAGTGTCTCACCCCCAGATGTCCCCATAACAGTGTGTCACCCCGAGATGTCTCCATAACAGTGTGTCACCCCCAGATGTCCCCATAACAGTGTCTCACCCCCAGATGTCCCTATAACAGTGTGTCACCTCCGGATGTCCCCATAACAGTGTGTCACCCCCAGATGTCCCCATAACAGTGTGTCACCCCCAGATGTCCCCATAACAGTGTGTCACCTCCAGATGTCCCCATAACAGTCTGTCACCTCCAGATGTCCTCATAACAGTGTGTCACCCCCAGATGTCCCCATAACAGTGTGTCACCTCCAGATGTCCCCATAACAGTGTGTCACCCCCAGATGTCCCCATGTTTAGACCTGGTTTCGAATGGTTCCTTCCCTTCTTCCTCGGCTAGGACAAAGGGTTGGATCTTAGATCACCACACAGCTTTCCTCTGACTTGTGCTCTATTGTATGTGAAGATGATCTGCATATGGGCTCTGGAGATGGGAAAGACCAAGACTTTGCCAAGTTGAAGACCAGAGGATCCTGTTGACTCATTTCTAGAAACCTCTGGACTTGATAAAGTGGCCAAGCAATGGTTTAAGGAATGAGCTTTATGAAGTCCAGTAACAATTTCTGGGGTCTATTGCTTGGTCCTTCCATGGTAAGTGGCATCTAATGGACAATCTAACATGGAATGGTCTATGGGGCCTTCACCAATGGGAAGAGGTTTGACTTCTGCACATCATTCCTGGATACGCTATGATGACACTCGTCAGGTATAACATCTGGAAGGTCAGATGATACCAATGACACAGAACAATCTTCTAGTAGATAGCATCTCTGGTGATTGGATGAAGCTTCAGTCTTTGGAGCATACAAGGCCAGACGCTTACATGGACTGGACTTGTTTTTTCCAGCTCAAACACAGATGCTCAGCCTGGAAATTTGGTGACCAAAATCATCAGCTTTGATTCAGGTTCTTCAGACTATTCCTGAACATATTAGGGTGGCAGGGACATCATCTTACTGAAAGAGACCATCTCAATAGGCCTTACTGCTGCCATGAAGGACTATACTTGGTCTGTACAATAGTCACATATAGGTGGTAAGTGCCACATAAATGCCAGAACCCAAGATGTCCCAGCAGAACATTGGCCATTGCATCATACAAGATGTTATCTGACCCTTCCTATCAGAGCCAACAGTGACGTTCTCAGCAACTTGTGCTCCAGTAGGATCTTCTGTGAGTTGGGACCAGATGGGAAAGTCTTCTCTCCTACTTACAGCAATGAGTCTAATGCTCGGTTCACAGAAACTGGGCGGAAACCGGGCAGTCCCTATTATGGTCTATGGAGTCCACAGGTTTCTGCAGGTCCATGCAGACCCAGAGAACGAAAACAGAGGGAAGGGATGGAGGGAGGAGGAGAACAAGTGGTTGGAAAGAAGGACCGTCCAGATTGGGAGAGCGGATCAAGTTAGAGTCACCATAACTGAAGACTCTCCAATGTGTCACATGTCTGGCCCTGTAGGCGGCCATCTTATAACCGGTTCTGTCTCTGCTGAATTGTTCATTGTTTCGTGAAGAAGAACAGTCCCCACCTGTAAGAAGGACAATATTTGGTCTGGCTGATCTTCAGGAAGTCTAGACAGTCACCGCGCCAGCAGACGCTCATAAAAAGTACAGCAAATAGATGGCGCGCCAATCCTACAGCTATCACTATGTAACCTCAGAGGTCACAGCACAATATGTCACCTGCATCAGGATGTCTGCTTATAGTATTACACCGATCCCCCATATGTGTCACCCACTGATCCCCCTAAAGAAGGCCGTCACCCCCAGATGTCCCCATAACAGTGTGTCACCTCCAGATGTCCCCATAACAGTGTGTCACCTCCAGATGTCCCCATAACAGTGTGTCACCCCCAGATGTCCCCATAACAGTGTGTCACCCCCAGATGTCCCCATAACAGTGTGTCACCCCCAGATGTCCCCATAACAGTGTGTCACCCCCAGATGTCCTCATAACAGTGTGTCACCCCCAGATGTCCCCATAACAGTGTGTCACCCCCAGATGTCCTCATAACAGTGTGTCACCTCCAGATGTCCCCATAACAGTGTGTCACCCCCAGATGTCCCCATAACAGTGTGTCACCCCCAGATGTCCCCATAACAGTGTGTCACCCCCAGATGTCCCCATAACAGAGTGTCACCTCCAGATGTCCCCATAACAGTGTGTCACCCCCAGATGTCCCCATAACAGTGTGTCACCCCAGATGTCCCCATAACAGTGTGTCACCATCAGATGTCCCCATAACAGTTTGTCACCCCCAGATGTCCCCATAACAGTGTTACCCCCAGATGTCCCCATAACAGTGTGTCACCCCCAGATGTTTCCATAACAGTGTCACCCCCAGATGTCCCCATAACAGTGTGTCACCTCCAGATGTCCCCATAACAGTGTGTCACCCCCAGATGTCCCCATAACAGTGTGTCACCCCCATATGTCCCCATAGCAGTGTGTCACCCCCAGATGTCCCCATAACAGTGTGTCACCTCCAGATTTCTCCATAACAGTGTGTCACCACCAGATGTCCCCATAACAGTGTGTCACCCCCAGATGTCCCCATAACAGTGTGTCACCCCCAGATGTCCCCATAACAGTGTGTCACCATCAGATGTCCCCATAACAGTGTGTCACCCCCAGATGTCCCCATAACAGTGTGTCACCCCTGATGTCCCCATAACAGTGTGTCACCATCAGATGTCCCCATAACAGTGTGTCACCATCAGATGTCCCCATAACAGTGTGTCACCCCCAGATGTCCCCATAACAGTGTTACCCCCAGATGTCCCCATAACAGTGTGTCACCCCCAGATGTCCCCATAACAGTGTCACCCCCAGATGTCCTCATAACAGTGTGTCACCTCCAGATGTCCCCATAACAGTGTGTCACCTCCAGATGTCCCCATAACAGTGTGTCACCCCCAGATGTCCCCATAACAGTGCGTCACCCCCAGATGTCCCCATAACAGTGTGTCACCTCCAGATGTCCCCATAACAGTGTGTCACCCCCAGATGTCCCCATAACAGTGTGTCACCTCCAGATTTCTCCATAACAGTGTGTCACCCCAGATGTCCCCATAACAGTGTGTCACCCCCAGATGTCCCCATAACAGTGTGTCACCTCCAGATGTCCCCATAACAGTGTGTCACCTCCAGATGTCCCCATAACAGTGTGTGACCCCCTGATGTCCCCATATCAGTGTGTCACCCCCAGATGTCCCCATAACAGTGTGTCACCCCAGATGTCCTCATAACAGTGTGTCACCCCCAGATGTCCCCATAACAGTGTGTCACCCCAGATGTCCCCATAACAGTGTGTCACCTACAGATATCCCCGTAACAGTGTGTCACCCCCAGATGTCCCCATAACAGTGTGTCACCCCCAGATGTCCCCATAACAGTGTGTCACCTCCATATGTCCCGATAAAAGTGTCACCCCCAGATGTCCCCATAACAGTGTGTCACCTCCAGATGTCCCCATAACAGTGTGTCACCTCCAGATGTCCCCATTACAGTGTGTCACCCCCAGATGTCCCCATAACAGTGTCACCCCCAGATGTCCCCATAACAGTGTGTGTCCCCCTGATGTCCCCATATCAGTGTGTCACCCCCAGATGTCCCCATAACAGTGTGTCACCCCCAGATGTCTCCATAACAGTGTGTCCCCGCCGGATGTCCCCATAACAGTGTGTCACCCCCAGATGTCCCCATAACAGTGTGTCACCTGCGGATGTCCCCATAGCAGTGTGTCACGCCCAGATGTCCCCGTAACAGTGTGTCACCCCCAGATGTCCCCATAACAGTGTGTCACCCCCAGATGTCCCCATAACAGTGTGTCACCTCCGGATGTCCCCATAACAGTGTGTCACGCCCAGATGTCCCAGTAACAGTGTGTCACCTCCGGATGTCCCAGTAACAGTGTGTCACCTCCGGATGTCCCCATAACAGTGTGTCACCCCCAGATTTCCCCATAACAGTGTGTCACCCCCAGATGTCCCCATAACAGTGTGTCACCTCCGGATGTCCCCATAACAGTGTGTCACCCCCAGATGTCCCCATAACAGTGCTACCCCCAGATGTCCCCATAACAGTGTGTCACCCCCAGATGTCCCCATAACAGTGTGTCACCTCCAGATGTCCCCATAACAGTGCTACCCCCAGATGTCCCCATAACAGTGTGTCACCCCCAGATGTCCCCATAACAGTGTGTCACCTCCAGATGTCCCCATAACAGTGTGTCACCTTCAGATGTCCCCATGTTTAGACCTGGTTTCGAATGGTTCCTTCCCTTCTTCCTCGGCTAGGACCAAGGGTTGGATCTTAGATCACCACACAGCTTTCCTCTGACTTGTGCTCTATTGTATGTGAAGGTGATCTGCATTTGGGGTCTGGAGATGGGAAAGACCAAGACTTTGCCAAGTTGAAGACCAGAGGATCCAGTTGACTCATTTCTAGAAACCTCTGGACTTGATAAAGTGGCCAAGCAATGGTTTAAGGAATGAGCTTTATGAAGTCCAGTAACAATTTCTGGGGTCTATTGCTTGGTCCTTCCATGGTAAGTGGCATCTAATGGACAATCTAACATGGAATGGTCTATGGGGCCTTCACCAATGGGAAGAGGTTTGACTTCTGCACATCATTCCTGGATACGCTATGATGACACTCGTCAGGTACAACATCTGGAAGGTCAGATGATACCAATGACACAGAACAATCTTCTAGTAGATAGCATCTCTGGTGATTGGATGAAGCTTCAGTCTTTGGAGCACACAAGGCCAGACGCTTACATGGACTGGACTTGTTTTTTCCAGCTCAAACACAGATGCTCAGCCTGGAAATTTGGTGACCAAAATCATCAGCTTTGATTCAGGTTCTTCAGACTATTCCTGAACATATTAGGGTGGCAGGGACATCATCTTACTGAAAGAGACCATCTCAATAGGCCTTACTGCTGCCATGAAGGACTATACTTGGTCTGTACAATAGTCACATATAGGTGGTAAGTGCCACATAAATGCCAGAACCCAAGATGTCCCAGCAGAACATTGGCCATTGCATCATACAAGATGTTATCTGACCCTTCCTATCAGAGACAACAGTGACGTTCTCAGCAACTTGTGCTCCAGTAGGATCTTCTGTGAGTTGGGACCAGATGGGAAAGTCTTCTCTCCTACTTACAGCAATGACGCTATTGCTCGGTTCACAGAAACTGGGCGGAAACCGGGCAGTCCCTATTATAGTCTATGGGGTCCACAGGTTTCCGCAGGTCCATGCAGACCCAAAGGACAGAAACAGAGGGAAGGGATGGAGGGAGGAGGAGACCAAGTGGTTGGAAAGAAGGACCGTCCAGATTGGGAGAGCGGATCAAGTTAGAGTCACCATAACTGAAGACTATCCAATGTGTCACATGTCTGCTCCTGTAGGCGGCCATCTTATAACCGGTTCTGTCTCTGCTGAATTGTTCATTGTTTCGTGAAGAAGAACAGTCCCCACCTGTAAGAAGGACAATATTTGGTCTGGCTGATCTTCAGGAAGTCTAGACAGTCACCGCGCCAGCAGACGCTCATAAAAAGTACAGCAAATAGATGGCGCGTCAATCCTGCAGCTGTCACTATGTAACCTCAGAGGTCACAGCACAATATGTCACCTGCATCAGGATGTCTGCTTATAGTATTACACCGATCCCCCATATGTGTCACCCACTGATCCCCCTAAAGAAGGCCGTCACCCCCAGATGTCCCCATAACAGTGTGTAACCCCCAGATGTCCCCATAACAGTGTGTCACCCCCAGATGTCCCCATAACAGTGTGTCACCCCCAGATGTCCCCATAACAGTGTGTCACCCCGAGATGTCTCCATAACAGTGTGTCACCCCCAGATGTCCCCATAACAGTGTGTCACCTCCAGATGTCCTCATAACAGTGTGTCACCCCGAGATGTCCCCATAACAGTGTGTCACCCCCAGATGTCCCCATAACAGTGTGTCACCCCCAGATGTCCTCATAACATTGTGTCACCCCCAGATGTCCCCATAATAGTGTGTCACCCCCAGATGTCCCCATAACAGTGTGTCACCCCGAGATGCCCCCATAACAGTGTGTCACCTCCAGATGTCCCCATAACAGTGTGTCACCCCCAGATGTCCCCATAGCAATGTGTCACCCCCAGATGTCCCCATAACAGTGTGTCACCCCCAGATGTCCCCATAACAGTGTTACCCCCAGATGTCCCCATAACAGTGTGTCACCCCCAGATGTCCCCATAACAGTGTCACCCCCAGATGTCCTCATAACAGTGTGTCACCTCCAGATGTCCCCATAACAGTGTGTCACCTCCAGATTTCCCCATAACAGTGTGTCACCCCCAGATGTCCCCATAGCAGTGTGTCACCCCCAGATGTCCCCATAACAGTGTGTCACCTCCAGATTTCTCCATAACAGTGTGTCACCCCAGATGTCCCCATAACAGTGTGTCACCTCCAGATTTCCCCAAAACAGTGTGTCACCTCCAGATATCCCCAAAACAGTCTGTCACCCCCAGATGACCCCATAACAGTGTGTCACCCTGAGATTTCTCCATAACAGTGTGTCACCCCCAGATGTCCCCATAACAGTGTGTCACCCCGAGATGTCTCCATAACAGTGTGTCACCCCCAGATGTCCCCATAACAGTGTCTCACCCCCAGATGTCCCTATAACAGTGTGTCACCTCCGGATGTCCCCATAACAGTGTCACCCCCAGATGTCTCCATAACAGTGTGTCACCTCCAGATGTCCCCATAACAGTGTGTCACCCCCAGATGTCCCCATAACAGTGTCACCTCCAGATGTCCCCATAACAGTGTGTCACCCCCAGATGTCCCCATAACAGTGTCACCTCCAGATGTCCCCATAACAGTGTGTCACCCCCAGATGTCCCCATAACAGTGTCACCTCCAGATGTCCCCATAACAGTGTGTCACCCCCAGATGTCCCCATAACAGTGTGTCACCCCCAGATGTCCCCATAACAGTGTGTCACCCCCAGATGTCCCCATAACAGTGTGTCACCCCCAGATGTCCCCATAATAGTGTGTCACCCCCAGATGTCCCCATAACAGTGTGTCACCCCGAGATGCCCCCATAACAGTGTGTCACCTCCAGATGTCCCCATAACAGTGTGTCACCCCCAGATGTCCCCATAGCAATGTGTCACCCCCAGATGTCCCCATAACAGTGTGTCACCCCCAGATGTCCCCATAACAGTGTGTCACCCCCAGATGTCCCCATAACAGAGTGTCACCTCCATATGTCCCCATAACAGTGTGTCACCCCCAGATGTCCCCATAACAGTGTGTCACCCCCAGATGTCCCCTTAACAGAGTGTCACCTCCAGATGTCCCCATAACAGAGTGTCACCTCCAGATGTCCCCATAACAGTGTGTCACCCCCAGATGTCCCCATAACAGTGTGTCACCTCCAGATGTCCCCATAACAGTGTGTCACCCCCAGATGTCCCCATAACAGTGTGTCACCCCCAGATGTCCCCATAATAGTGTGTCACCCCCAGATGTCCCCATAACAGTGTGTCACCCCGAGATGCCCCCATAACAATGTGTCACCCCCAGATGTCCCCATAACAGTGAGTCACCCCCAGATGTCTCCATAACAGTGTGTCACCACCGGATGTCCCCATAACAGTGTGTCACCCCCAGATGTCCCCATAACAGTGTGTCACCCCCAGATGTCCCCATAACAGTGTTACCCCCAGATGTCCCCATAGCAGTGTGTCACCCCCAGATGTCCCCATAACAGTGTGTCACCCCTAGATGTCCCCATAACAGTGTGTCACCACCGGATGTCCCCATAACAGTGTGTCACCCCCAGATGTCCCCATAACAGTGTGTCACCCCTAGATGTCCCCATGTTTAGACTTGGTTAGGAATGGTTCCTTCCCTTCTTCCTCGGCTAGGACCAAGGGTTGGATCTTAGATCACCATACAGCTTTCCTCTGACTTGTGCTCTATTGTATGTGAAGGTGATCTGCATTTGGGGTCTGGAGATGGGAAAGACCAAGACTTTGCCAAGTTGAAGACCAGAGGATCCTGTTGACTCATTTCTAGAAACCTCTGGACTTGATAAAGTGGCCAAGCAATGGTTTAAGGAATGAGCTTTATGAAGTCCAGTAACAATTTCTGGGGTCTATTGCTTGGTCCTTCCATGGTAAGTGGCATCTAATGGACAATCTAACATGGAATGGTCTATGGGGCCTTCACCAATGGGAAGAGGTTTGACTTCTGCACATCATTCCTGGATACGCTATGATGACACTCGTCAGGTACAACATCTGGAAGGTCAGATGATACCAATGACACAGAACAATCTTCTAGTAGATAGCATCTCTGGTGATTGGATGAAGCTTCAGTCTTTGGAGCACACAAGGCCGGACACTTACATGGACTGGACTTGTATTCTCCAGCTCAAACACAGATGCTCAGCCTGGAAATTTGGTGACCAAAATCATCAGCTTTGATTCAGGTTCTTCAGACTATTCCTGAACATATTAGGGTGGCAGGGACATCATCTTACTGAAAGAGACCATCTCAATAGGCCTTACTGCTGCCATGAAGGACTATACTTGGTCTGTACAATAGTCACATATAGGTGGTAAGTGCCACATAAATGCCAGAACCCAAGATGTCCCAGCAGAACATTGGCCATTGCATCATACAAGATGTTATCTGACCCTTCCTATCAGAGACAACAGTGACGTTCTCAGCAACTTGTGCTCCAGTAGGATCTTCTGTGAGTTGGGACCAGATGGGAAAGTCTTCTCTCCTACTTACAGCAATGAGTCTAATGCTCGGTTCACAGAAACTGGGCGGAAACCGGGCAGTCCCTATTATAGTCTATGGAGTCCACAGGTTTCCGCAGGTCCATGCAGACCCAAAGGACAGAAACAGAGGGAAGGGATGGAGGGAGGAGGAGACCAAGTGGTTGGAAAGAAGGACCGTCCAGATTGGGAGAGCGGATCAAGTTAGAGTCACCATAACTGAAGACTATCCAATGTGTCACATGTCTGGTCCTGTAGGCGGCCATCTTATAACCGGTTCTGTCTCTGCTGAATTGTTCATTGTTTCGTGAAGAAGAACAGTCCCCACCTGTAAGAAGGACAATATTTGGTCTGGCTGATCTTCAGGAAGTCTAGACAGTCACCGCGCCAGCAGACGCTCATAAAAAGTACAGCAAATAGATGGCGCGTCAATCCTGCAGCTGTCACTATGTAACCTCAGAGGTCACAGCACAATATGTCACCTGCATCAGGATGTCTGCTTATAGTATTACACCGATCCCCCATATGTGTCACCCCCTGATCCCCCTAAAGAAGTCCGTCACCCTCAGATGTCCCCATAACAGTGTGTAACCCCCAGATGTCCCCATAACAGTGTGTCACCCCCAGATGTCCCCATAACAGTGTGTCACCCCTGATGTCCCCATAACAGTGTGTCACCCCCAGATGTCCCCATAACAGTGTGTCACCCCGAGATGTCTCCATAACAGTGCATCACCCCCAGATGTCCCCATAACAGTGTGTCACCCCCAGATGTCCCCATAACAGAGTGTCACCTCCAGATGTCCCCATAACAGAGTGTCACCTCCAGATGTCCCCATAACAGAGTGTCACCTCCAGATGTCCCCATAACAGTGTGTCACCCCCAGATGTCCCCATAACAGTGTGTCACCCCCAGATGTCCCCATAACAGAGTGTCACCTCCAGATGTCCCCATAACAGTGTGTCACCCCCAGATGTCCCCATAACAGTGTGTCACCCCCAGATGTCCCCATAACAGTGTGTCACCCCCAGATGTCCCCATAACAGTGTGTCACCATCAGATGTCCCCATAACAGTTTGTCACCCCCAGATGTCCCCATAACAGTGTTACCCCCAGATGTCCCCATAACAGTGTGTCACCCCCAGATGTCCCCATAACAGTGTCACCCCCAGATGTCCTCATAACAGTGTGTCACCTCCAGATGTCCCCATAACAGTGTGTCACCTCCAGATGTCCCCATAACAGTGTGTCACCCCCAGATGTCCCCATAACAGTGTGTCACCCCCATATGTCCCCATAGCAGTGTGTCACCCCCAGATGTCCCCATAACAGTGTGTCACCTCCAGATGTCCCCATAACAGTGTGTCACCTCCAGATTTCTCCATAACAGTGTGTCACCACCAGATGTCCCCATAACAGTGTGTCACCCCCAGATGTCCCCATAACAGTGTGTCACCCCCAGATGTCCCCATAACAGTGTGTCACCATCAGATGTCCCCATAACAGTGTGTCACCCCCAGATGTCCCCATAACAGTGTGTCACCCCTGATGTCCCCATAACAGTGTGTCACCCCCAGATGTCCCCATAACAGTGTGTCACCATCAGATGTCCCCATAACAGTGTGTCACCATCAGATGTCCCCATAACAGTGTGTCACCCCCAGATGTCCCCATAACAGTGTTACCCCCAGATGTCCCCATAACAGTGTGTCACCCCCAGATGTCCCCATAACAGTGTCACCCCCAGATGTCCTCATAACAGTGTGTCACCTCCAGATGTCCCCATAACAGTGTGTCACCTCCAGATGTCCCCATAACAGTGTGTCACCCCCAGATGTCCCCATAACAGTGCGTCACCCCCAGATGTCCCCATAACAGTGTGTCACCTCCGGATGTCCCCATAACAGTGTGTCACCCCCAGATGTCCCCATAGCAGTGTGTCACCCCCAGATGTCCCCATAACAGTGTGTCACCTCCAGATTTCTCCATAACAGTGTGTCACCCCAGATGTCCCCATAACAGTGTGTCACCTCCAGATGTCCCCAAAACAGTGTGTCACCTCCAGATATCCCCAAAACAGTCTGTCACCCCCAGATGACCCCATAACAGTGTGTCACCCTGACATTTCTCCATAACAGTGTGTCACCTCCAGATATCCCCAAAACAGTCTGTCACCCCCAGATGACCCCATAACAGTGTGTCACCCCCAGATGTCCCCTTAACAGTGTCTCACCCCCAGATGTCCCCATAACAGTGTGTCACCCCGAGATGTCTCCATAACAGTGTGTCACCCCCAGATGTCCCCATAACAGTGTCTCACCCCCAGATGTCCCTATAACAGTGTGTCACCTCCGGATGTCCCCATAGCAGTGTGTCACCCCCAGATGTCCCCATAACAGTGTGTCACCCCCAGATGTCCCCATAACAGTGTGTCACCCCCAGATGTCCCCATAACAGAGTGTCACCTCCAGATGTCCCCATAACAGAGTGTCACCCCCAGATGTCCCCATAACAGTGTGTCACCTCCAGATGTCCCCATAACAGTGTGTCACCATCAGATGTCCCCATAACAGTGTGTCACCCCCAGATGTCCCCATAACAGTGTGTCACCCCCAGATGTCCCCATAACAGAGTGTCACCTCCAGATGTCCCCATAACAGTGTGTCACCCCCAGATGTCCCCATAACAGAGTGTCACCTCCAGATGTCCCCATAACAGAGTGTCACCCCCAGATGTCCCCATAACAGTGTGTCACCCCCAGATGTCCCCATAACAGTGCGTCACCCCCAGATGTCCCCATAACAGTGCGTCACCCCCAGATGTCCCCATAGCAGTGTGTCACCCCCAGATGTCCCCATAACAGTGTGTCACCCTAGATGTCCCCATAACAGTGTGTCACCTCCAGATGTCCCCATAACAGTGTGTCACCCCGAGATGTCTCCATAACAGTGTGTCACCCCGAGATGTCTCCATAACAGTGTGTCACCCCCAGATGACCCCATAACAGTGTGTCACCCCCAGATGTCCCCATAACAGTGTGTCACCCCCAGATGTCCCCATAGCAGTGTGTCACCCCCAGATGTCCCCATAACAGTGTGTCACCCCAGATGTCCCCATAACAGTGTGTCACCTCCAGATGTCCCCAAAACAGTGTGTCACCTCCAGATATCCCCAAAACAGTCTGTCACCCCCAGATGTCCCCATAACAGTGTGTCACCCCAGATGTCCCCAAAACAGTGTGTCACCTCCAGATGTCCCCATAACAGTGTGTCACCTCCAGATGTCCCCATAACAGTGTGTCACCCCCAGATGTCCCCATAACAGTGTGTCACCCCCAGATGTCCCCATAACAGTGTGTCACCCCGAGATTTCTCCATAACAGTGTGTCACCCCCAGATGTCCCCATAACAGTGTCTCACCCCCAGATGTCCCCATAACAGTGTGTCACCCCGAGATGTCTCCATAACAGTGTGTCACCCCCAGATGTCCCCATAACAGTGTCTCACCCCCAGATGTCCCTATAACAGTGTGTCACCTCCGGATGTCCCCATAACAGTGTGTCACCCCCAGATGTCCCCATAACAGTGTGTCACCCCCAGATGTCCCCATAACAGTGTGTCACCTCCAGATGTCCCCATAACAGTCTGTCACCTCCAGATGTCCTCATAACAGTGTGTCACCCCCAGATGTCCCCATAACAGTGTGTCACCTCCAGATGTCCCCATAACAGTGTGTCACCCCCAGATGTCCCCATGTTTAGACCTGGTTTCGAATGGTTCCTTCCCTTCTTCCTCGGCTAGGACAAAGGGTTGGATCTTAGATCACCACACAGCTTTCCTCTGACTTGTGCTCTATTGTATGTGAAGATGATCTGCATATGGGCTCTGGAGATGGGAAAGACCAAGACTTTGCCAAGTTGAAGACCAGAGGATCCTGTTGACTCATTTCTAGAAACCTCTGGACTTGATAAAGTGGCCAAGCAATGGTTTAAGGAATGAGCTTTATGAAGTCCAGTAACAATTTCTGGGGTCTATTGCTTGGTCCTTCCATGGTAAGTGGCATCTAATGGACAATCTAACATGGAATGGTCTATGGGGCCTTCACCAATGGGAAGAGGTTTGACTTCTGCACATCATTCCTGGATACGCTATGATGACACTCGTCAGGTATAACATCTGGAAGGTCAGATGATACCAATGACACAGAACAATCTTCTAGTAGATAGCATCTCTGGTGATTGGATGAAGCTTCAGTCTTTGGAGCATACAAGGCCAGACGCTTACATGGACTGGACTTGTTTTTTCCAGCTCAAACACAGATGCTCAGCCTGGAAATTTGGTGACCAAAATCATCAGCTTTGATTCAGGTTCTTCAGACTATTCCTGAACATATTAGGGTGGCAGGGACATCATCTTACTGAAAGAGACCATCTCAATAGGCCTTACTGCTGCCATGAAGGACTATACTTGGTCTGTACAATAGTCACATATAGGTGGTAAGTGCCACATAAATGCCAGAACCCAAGATGTCCCAGCAGAACATTGGCCATTGCATCATACAAGATGTTATCTGACCCTTCCTATCAGAGCCAACAGTGACGTTCTCAGCAACTTGTGCTCCAGTAGGATCTTCTGTGAGTTGGGACCAGATGGGAAAGTCTTCTCTCCTACTTACAGCAATGAGTCTAATGCTCGGTTCACAGAAACTGGGCGGAAACCGGGCAGTCCCTATTATGGTCTATGGAGTCCACAGGTTTCTGCAGGTCCATGCAGACCCAGAGAACGAAAACAGAGGGAAGGGATGGAGGGAGGAGGAGAACAAGTGGTTGGAAAGAAGGACCGTCCAGATTGGGAGAGCGGATCAAGTTAGAGTCACCATAACTGAAGACTCTCCAATGTGTCACATGTCTGGCCCTGTAGGCGGCCATCTTATAACCGGTTCTGTCTCTGCTGAATTGTTCATTGTTTCGTGAAGAAGAACAGTCCCCACCTGTAAGAAGGACAATATTTGGTCTGGCTGATCTTCAGGAAGTCTAGACAGTCACCGCGCCAGCAGACGCTCATAAAAAGTACAGCAAATAGATGGCGCGCCAATCCTACAGCTGTCACTATGTAACCTCAGAGGTCACAGCACAATATGTCACCTGCATCAGGATGTCTGCTTATAGTATTACACCGATCCCCCATATGTGTCACCCACTGATCCCCCTAAAGAAGGCCGTCACCCCCAGATGTCCCCATAACAGTGTGTCACCTCCAGATGTCCCCATAACAGTGTGTCACCTCCAGATGTCCCCATAACAGTGTGTCACCCCCAGATGTCCCCATAACAGTGTGTCACCCCCAGATGTCCCCATAACAGTGTGTCACCCCCAGATGTCCCCATAACAGTGTGTCACCCCCAGATGTCCTCATAACAGTGTGTCACCCCCAGATGTCCCCATAACAGTGTGTCACCCCCAGATGTCCTCATAACAGTGTGTCACCTCCAGATGTCCCCATAACAGTGTGTCACCCCCAGATGTCCCCATAACAGTGTGTCACCCCCAGATGTCCCCATAACAGTGTGTCACCCCCAGATGTCCCCATAACAGAGTGTCACCTCCAGATGTCCCCATAACAGTGTGTCACCCCCAGATGTCCCCATAACAGTGTGTCACCCCAGATGTCCCCATAACAGTGTGTCACCATCAGATGTCCCCATAACAGTTTGTCACCCCCAGATGTCCCCATAACAGTGTTACCCCCAGATGTCCCCATAACAGTGTGTCACCCCCAGATGTTTCCATAACAGTGTCACCCCCAGATGTCCCCATAACAGTGTGTCACCTCCAGATGTCCCCATAACAGTGTGTCACCCCCAGATGTCCCCATAACAGTGTGTCACCCCCATATGTCCCCATAGCAGTGTGTCACCCCCAGATGTCCCCATAACAGTGTGTCACCTCCAGATTTCTCCATAACAGTGTGTCACCACCAGATGTCCCCATAACAGTGTGTCACCCCCAGATGTCCCCATAACAGTGTGTCACCCCCAGATGTCCCCATAACAGTGTGTCACCATCAGATGTCCCCATAACAGTGTGTCACCCCCAGATGTCCCCATAACAGTGTGTCACCCCTGATGTCCCCATAACAGTGTGTCACCATCAGATGTCCCCATAACAGTGTGTCACCATCAGATGTCCCCATAACAGTGTGTCACCCCCAGATGTCCCCATAACAGTGTTACCCCCAGATGTCCCCATAACAGTGTGTCACCCCCAGATGTCCCCATAACAGTGTCACCCCCAGATGTCCTCATAACAGTGTGTCACCTCCAGATGTCCCCATAACAGTGTGTCACCTCCAGATGTCCCCATAACAGTGTGTCACCCCCAGATGTCCCCATAACAGTGCGTCACCCCCAGATGTCCCCATAACAGTGTGTCACCTCCAGATGTCCCCATAACAGTGTGTCACCCCCAGATGTCCCCATAACAGTGTGTCACCTCCAGATTTCTCCATAACAGTGTGTCACCCCAGATGTCCCCATAACAGTGTGTCACCCCCAGATGTCCCCATAACAGTGTGTCACCTCCAGATATCCCCAAAACAGTCTGTCACCCCCAGATGACCCCATAACAGTGTGTCACCCTGAGATTTCTCCATAACAGTGTGTGACCTCCAGATATCCCCAAAACAGTCTGTCACCCCCAGATGACCCCATAACAGTGTGTCACCCCCAGATGTCCCCTTAACAGTGTCTCACCCCCAGATGTCCCCATAACAGTGTGTCACCCCGAGATGTCTCCATAACAGTGTCTCACCCCCAGATGTCCCTATAACAGTGTGTCACCTCCGGATGTCCCCATAGCAGTGTGTCACCCCCAGATGTCCCCATAACAGTGTGTCACCCCCAGATGTCCCCATAACAGTGTCTCACCCCCAGATGTCCCTATAACAGTGTGTCACCTCCGGATGTCCCCATAGCAGTGTGTCACCCCCAGATGTCCCCATAACAGTGTGTCACCCCCAGATGTCCCCATAACAGAGTGTCACCTCCAGATGTCCCCATAACAGAGTGTCACCCCCAGATGTCCCCATAACAGTGTGTCACCTCCAGATGTCCCCATAACAGTGTGTCACCATCAGATGTCCCCATAACAGTGTGTCACCCCCAGATGTCCCCATAACAGTGTGTCACCTCCAGATGTCCCCAAAACAGTGTGTCACCTCCAGATATCCCCAAAACAGTCTGTCACCCCCAGATGTCCCCATAACAGTGTGTCACCCCGAGATGTCTCCATAACAGTGTGTCACCCCCAGATGTCCCCATAACAGTGTCTCACCCCCAGATGTCCCTATAACAGTGTGTCACCTCCGGATGTCCCCATAGCAGTGTGTCACCCCCAGATGTCCCCATAACAGTGTGTCACCCCCAGATGTCCCCATAACAGTGTCTCACCCCCAGATGTCCCTATAACAGTGTGTCACCTCCGGATGTCCCCATAGCAGTGTGTCACCCCCAGATGTCCCCATAACAGTGTGTCACCCCCAGATGTCCCCATAACAGTGTGTCACCCCCAGATGTCCCCATAACAGTGTGTCACCCCCAGATGTCCCCATAACAGTGTGTCACCCCGAGATGTCTCCATAACAGTGTGTCACCCCCAGATGTCCCCATAACAGTGTCTCACCCCCAGATGTCCCTATAACAGTGTGTCACCTCCGGATGTCCCCATAGCAGTGTGTCACCCCCAGATGTCCCCATAACAGTGTGTCACCCCCAGATGTCCCCATAACAGTGTCTCACCCCCAGATGTCCCTATAACAGTGTGTCACCTCCGGATGTCCCCATAGCAGTGTGTCACCCCCAGATGTCCCCATAACAGTGTGTCACCCCCAGATGTCCCCATAACAGTGTGTCACCCCCAGATGTCCCCATAACAGAGTGTCACCTCCAGATGTCCCCATAACAGAGTGTCACCCCCAGATGTCCCCATAACAGTGTGTCACCTCCAGATGTCCCCATAACAGTGTGTCACCATCAGATGTCCCCATAACAGTGTGTCACCCCCAGATGTCCCCATAACAGTGTGTCACCTCCAGATGTCCCCATAACAGTGTGTCACCCCCAGATGTCCCCATAACAGTGCGTCACCCCCAGATGTCCCCATAACAGTGTGTCACCCCCAGATGTCCCCATAGCAGTGTGTCACCCCCAGATGTCCCCATAACAGTGTGTCACCCTAGATGTCCCCATAACAGTGTGTCACCTCCAGATGTCCCCATAACAGTGTGTCACCCCAAGATGTCTCCATAACAGTGTGTCACCCCGAGATGTCTCCATAACAGTGTGTCACCCCCAGATGACCCCATAACAGTGTGTCACCCCCAGATGTCCCCATAACAGTGTGTCACCCCAGATGTCCCCATAACAGTGTGTCACCCCCAGATGTCCCCATAACAGAGTGTCACCTCCAGATGTCCCCATAACAGAGTGTCACCCCCAGATGTCCCCATAACAGTGTGTCACCTCCAGATGTCCCCATAACAGTGTGTCACCATCAGATGTCCCCATAACAGTGTGTCACCCCCAGATGTCCCCATAACAGTGTGTCACCTCCAGATGTCCCCATAACAGTGTGTCACCCCCAGATGTCCCCATAACAGTGCGTCACCCCCAGATGTCCCCATAACAGTGTGTCACCCCCAGATGTCCCCATAGCAGTGTGTCACCCCCAGATGTCCCCATAACAGTGTGTCACCCTAGATGTCCCCATAACAGTGTGTCACCTCCAGATGTCCCCATAACAGTGTGTCACCCCAAGATGTCTCCATAACAGTGTGTCACCCCGAGATGTCTCCATAACAGTGTGTCACCCCCAGATGACCCCATAACAGTGTGTCACCCCCAGATGTCCCCATAACAGTGTGTCACCCCAGATGTCCCCATAACAGTGTGTCACCTCCAGATGTCCCCAAAACAGTGTGTCACCTCCAGATATCCCCAAAACAGTCTGTCACCCCCAGATGTCCCCATAACAGTGTGTCACCTCCAGATGTCCCCATAACAGTGTGTCACCCCCAGATGTCCCCATAACAGTGTGTCACCCCCAGATGTCCCCATAACAGTGTGTCACCCCGAGATTTCTCCATAACAGTGTGTCACCCCCAGATGTCCCCATAACAGTGTCTCACCCCCAGATGTCCCCATAACAGTGTGTCACCCCGAGATGTCTCCATAACAGTGTGTCACCCCCAGATGTCCCCATAACAGTGTCTCACCCCCAGATGTCCCTATAACAGTGTGTCACCTCCGGATGTCCCCATAGCAGTGTGTCACCCCCAGATGTCCCCATAACAGTGTGTCACCTCCGGATGTCCCCATAACAGTGTGTCACCCCCAGATTTCCCCATAACAGTGTGTCACCCCCAGATGTCTCCATAACAGTGTGTCACCTCCAGATGTCCCCATAACAGTGTGTCACCCCCAGATGTCCCCATAACAGTGTGTCACCTCCAGATGTCCCCATAACAGTGCGTCACCCCCAGATGTCCCCATAACAGTGTGTCACCTACAGATGTCCCCATAACAGTGCGTCACCCCCAGATGTCCCCATAACAGTGTGTCACCCCAGATGTCCCCATAACAGTGTGTCACCTCCAGATGTCCCCATAACAGTGTGTCACCCCCACATGTCCCCATAACAGTGTGTCACCCCCAGATGTCCCCATAACAGTGTGTCACCCCCACATGTCCCCATAACAGTGTGTCACCCCCAGATGTCCCCATAACAGTGTGTCACCCCCAGATGTCCCCATAACAGTTTGTCACCCCAGATGTCCCCATAACAGTGTCAACCCCAGATGTCCCCATAACAGTGTGTCACCTCCAGATGTCCCCATAACAGTGTGTCACCCCCAGATGTCCCCATAACAGTGTGTCACCCCCAGATGTCCCCATAACAGTGTGTCACCTCCATATGTCTCCATAACAGTGTGTCACCCCCAGATGTCCCCATAACAGTGTGTCACCCCCAGATGTCCCCATAACAGTGTGTCACCCCCAGATGTCTCCATAACAGTGTGTCACCCTCAGATGTCCCTATAACAGTGTGTCACCCCCAGATGTCCCCATAACCGTGTGTCACCCCCAGATGTCCCCATAACAGTGTGTCACCCCCAGATGTCCCCATAACAGTGTGTCATGTGGGTTCACTCCTGTGCATATGGGGTCACTCCTGTATATATGGGGTCAGTCCTGTACATATGGTTTCTCTCCTGTACATATGGGGGTCACTCCTGTATATATGGGGTCACTCCTGTACATATGGGGTCACTCCTGTACATATGGGGTCACTCCTGTACATATGGGGTCACTCTTGTATATATGGGGTCACTCCTGTACATATGGGGTCACTCCTGTACATATGGGTTCACTCCTGTACATATGGGGTCAGTCCTGTATATATGGGGTCACTCCTGTACATATGGGGTCACTCCTGTACATATGGGGTCACTCCTGTACATATGGGGTCAGTCCTGTATATATGGGGTCACTCCTGTACATTTGGGGTCAGTCCTGTATATATGGGGTCACTCCTGTACATATGGGGTCACTCCTGTACATATGGGGTTACTCCTGTACATATGGGGTCACTCCTGTACATATGGGGTCAGTCCTGTATATATGGGGTCACTCCTGTACATATGGGGTCAGTCCTGTACATATGGGGTCACTCCTGTACATATGGGGTCAGTCCTGTATATATGGGGTCACTCCTGTACATATGGGATCACTCCTGTACATATGGGGGTCACTCCTGTACATATGGGGTCACTCCTGTACATATAGGGTCACTCCTGTATATATGGGGTCACTCCTGTACATATGGGGTCACTCTTGTATATATGGGGTCACTCCTGTACATATGGGGTCACTCCTGTACATATGGGGTCACTCCTGTATATATGGGGTCACTCCTGTACATATGTGGCTCACTCCTGTACATATGGGGGTCACTCCTGTATATATGGGGTCACTCCTGTACATATGGGGTCATTCCTGTACATATGGGGTCACTCCTGTATATATGGGGTCACTCCTGTACATATGGGGTCACTCCTGTACATATGGGGTCACTCCTGTATATATGGGGTCACTCCTGTACATATGGGGTCACTCCTGTACATATGGGGGTCACTGCTGTACATATGGGGTCACTCCTGTACATATGGGGTCACTCTTGTATATATGGGGTCACTCCTGTACATATGGGGTCACTCCTGTACATATGGGGTCACTCCTGTATATATGGGGTCACTCCTGTACATATGGGGTCACTCCTGTACATATGGGGTCACTCCTGTACATATGGGGTCACTCCTGTACATATGGGTTCACTCCTGTACATATGGGGTCAGTCCTGTATATATGGGGTCACTCCTGTACATATGGGGTCACTCCTGTACATATGGGGTCACTCCTGTACATATGGGATCACTCCTGTACATATGGGGGTCACTCCTGTACATATGGGGTCACTCCTGTACATATAGGGTCACTCTTGTACATATGGGGTCACTCCTGTACATATGGGGCTCACTCCTGTACATATGGGGGTCACTCCTGTACATATGGGGTCACTCCTGTACATATGGGGTCACTCCTGTATATATGGGGTCTCTCCTGTACATATGGGGTCACTCCTGTATATATGGGGTCACTCCTGTACATATGGGGTCACTCCTGTACATATGGGGGTCACTGCTGTACATATGGGGTCACTCCTGTACATATGAGGTCACTCCTGTACATATGGGGTCACTCCTGTACATATGGGGTCACTCCTGTACATATGGGGTCACTCCTGTACATATGGATTCCCAGTCGTCTACCTATTGATGTATCCGCTGCTTTTGCTTTGGGATCGGTAGAGTTCCTGCAGTCACTTTGTACTGATACAGGAGACACTTGAGTAAGGAAGACCCCGTATGTCCTGTATATTCCAGTATATTCTGTGTACTGTATGCCACTAGACAGAGCCAACATGTATACGTCTCCGGCCCTTTGTCCATGATCATGGGGTGTCCTTCTGGTAATCCTATGTAATGTATGGGGGAATTGGGAGACATATGTTCAGCTGACAATTCCCTGGTGTAATATACACCTTCATATACAACCATAGCAGCCCAAAGATACGATAGTCTGTGCGGCCCACAGGAGGGGTGTACACAATAGCGCATCACATACACAACTGGACTGGAACAGATTCCTACAAGAGCTCCCTAATATATCCCTCCATGAGTAATGGGATAAATGGGAACCCCGGATCATGTAAGTGGGGTAATACTTGTATGGCCTTACGTTGCGTGCTTGCTGAGCTTATATAGTTGGCCTCTGGTAGATCCGATGCTTCGGTGATCAGGACCCTCCAGGTAAGACTCTGGCCAATGATGTAGATGCAAATCTTATTTGTGCCATGAGCGGCATATAAAGTGTCCAAGTCTCATCCTATATAACAGAGGGCAGGTTGGCTCATCCTATATAACAGAGGGCAGGTTGGCTCATCCTATATAACAGAGGGCAGGTTGGCTCATCCTATATAACAGAGGGCACGTTGGCTCATCCTATATAACAGAGGGCACGTTGGCTCATCCTATATAACAGAGGGCACGTTGGCTCATCCTATATAACAGAGGGCAGGTTGGCTTATCCTATATAACAGAGGGCACGTTGGCTCATCCTATATAACAGAGGGCAGGTTGGCTCATCCTATATAACAGAGGGCAGGTTGGCTCATCCTATATAACAGAGGGCACGTTGGCTCATCCTATATAACAGAGGGCACGTTGGCTCATCCTATATAACAGAGGGCACGTTGGCTCATCCTATATAACAGAGGGCACGTTGGCTCATCCTATATAACAGAGGGCAGGTTGGCTTATCCTATATAACAGAGGGCACGTTGGCTCATCCTATATAACAGAGGGCAGGTTGGCTCATCCTATATAACAGAGGGCACGTTGGCTCATCCTATATAACAGAGGGCACGTTGGCTCATCCTATATAACAGAGGGCACGTTGGCTCATCCTATATAACAGAGGGCACGTTGGCTCATCCTATATAACAGAGGGCACGTTGGCTCATCCTATATAACAGAGGGCAGGTTGGCTCATCCTATATAACAGAGGGCAGGTTGGCTCATCCTATATAACAGAGGGCACGTTGGCTCATCCTATATAACAGAGGGCACGTTGGCTCATCCTATATAACAGAGGGCAGGTTGGCTCATCCTATATAACAGAGGGCAGGTTGGCTCATCCTATATAACAGAGGGCAGGTTGGCTCAGGACTCTACCCGGATTCTAGGAGGTGACCTTTCTTTTGGGGCATACTGGACATTTCGGGGAGAGTTGGCCAGTGTGCATTGTCCATGACTATGATATTGATGGCTCTCTCACCTCTTACTAAGCATAGTGCCTTTCTTACAGGCTTCGGTTTTACGGCGTTCACTGTGCTGCCACAATGACCTGTCCCCTATATTCTATGTTTCGGTACAATTCCGGTGATACCAAATTTTTATTTACATTTTAACCCCTTAACAAAAATCTAAAACTGTGCCAAAATTTATTTATTTATTTTCTAATAGTCGCCATATTCTGATACCCGTAACTTTTTTACACTTCTGTGTACAGGGATGAATAGGGCGCCTTTTTTTTGCAGAGTCGGGTGTACTTTTTAGTTCTACCATTTTGGGGATTTGCTTTTGCTTTGATCATTTTTTATTGGAATTTTTATCAGAGGCAAAACTGTGAAAAAACGGCGGTTTGGCACTTTGGATTTTCTTTTTCCCGCTATGGCGTTTACCGTACAGGAAAAATATTTTTATAGATTTGTAATCTGGGTGTTTTCGGACACGGGGAGACCTCATGTGTAGGCGTGTCACAGTATTTAAGGGGGTGATTTGAACTTTAATTGTTTTATCTTTTTTTTTTTACTTTTTTTAATGCATTTATTAGACCCCCCCCTCCCTAGGGGTTTTGAACCCCAGGGGTACCAGTTGCCCCTAGGTTAATGTTCCCCTCCAGCTGCCTTCAGTTCAATGTCCCCGCTGAGCGACCCTCCACAGTGTAACATAAAACCCCTCTAATCCTCCCCACTCCTCACTCCCCGGCTGCTCTGTCTGATGTTTCTGCTCCCGGAGACTTCAGGTGCGATGTAAGTGACATCATCACATTGCGCCCACAGCTCCCGGTGCACACAAGGGCAGAGTGGGGTACCAGGGAGTGGACAGGTTCTGCTTCACCATTGTATTCAATTCAATTCTGCTCTATAGGTCACATATAGGTAGAATTATTATCCACAGCATTCGCAGAACTAGAACTAAAACAAACATCCCATGAAGACTATTGTCCCCAGACAGTAAATGTCCTCAGGGTTTGACATTTAGAAGTTCCGTTCTTGGCATCTTCTAGTGTCTGGTGAGTGCCAAACAGGTGCAGAAGACGTCAGCGAGCGCGGTGCCCTAGTATTATATATAGTGCGGCGTCTCCCGGTGCAGGTATCTACACCTGAGCTGAGATTAGTCAGGGTTAGACCTCACTCCAGTCATTCCCACCATGAAGGCGGCCACTCTTCTCCTCCTTGTGCTCCTCGGCCTCTTTGGTAAGTGCAGACGTTATTGGTAGAACATTGGCTGTCACCCAGCTTTTCCATGCTCCAGAATGGCCTGGCTGTATAGTCATGTGTGTCTGCCCTATAGCTGGGTCTTTAGGTAGATCTGCCAATCTGGATCATGAGAAAGTTGGATTGTTACTTCAAGGGAGACGTCATAAAGCCGTATTAGTGGTCACCCAGCTTTTCCAGAAACAGATATAAGTGTAAACTTCCGATCCGTTGTGAATATGAGGTTGTGATATTTCTGGTGGTTTTTCTCCTTATCCTGCAGTTGCTGCTCGAGGTGATGAAGGAACCAATAGCAGTGGTGGCGGTGATCAGCAAGGACAAGGCGGCAAGGGTAGTAAGCCAGATGGTGAAAGTGATACAGGAATTAAGAAGGAAGCTGAAGGTGAACATGGTGCCAATAGTCAAAGTGGTCCAGCAGCAAAAAAAGAGAAAGATAAGGCAGTAACTAAGAAGGAAAAAGAGATAAAAATTATAGTAACAAAGAAGGAAGGAGAAGAAACTAATAAAAAACATGAGAGTAAAAATGAGGAAGAATCAAATGAAAATGAACACAAGCCCGGCCAAGATGAAAATCAAGGGAAAAATAAGAAAGGTGGTGATGGAAAAGGGATTAAAAACAAGTACGGCTCTAAATACGGCTCTGGCTCTTCCTATGTAAGTATTCACACTGTCCTATTATTACACATGATGGCAGGGAGGACGGATAATACTAGTAGGGCTCAGTGCACACTGTACACATATATATGCAGTTATTACCCCTAGTAGTGGACAACATGTCATCACAGAATGATTACCATTGTATGTAATGGGGAGAAACACAATGTCCCCCCTCCCCCTGTACAGATATACAGTGTAGTATATAGTATATAGTGTAGTATATAGCATATAGTGTAGTATATAGTGTAGTATATAGCATATAGTGTAGTATATAGTGTAGTATATAGTGTAGTGTATAGTATATAGTGTAGTATATAGTGTAGTATATAGCATATAGTGTAGTATATAGTGTAGTATATAGTGTAGTGTATAGTGTAGTATATAGTGTAGTGTATAGTATATAGTGTAGCATATAGCATATAGTGTAGTATATAGTGTAGTATATAGCATATAGTGTAGTATATAGTGTAGTATATAGTGTAGTATATAGTGTAGTATATAGTGTAGTGTATAGTATATAGTGTAGCATATAGCATATAGTGTAGTATATAGTGTAGTATATAGCATATAGTGTAGTATATAGTGTAGGATATAGTGTAGTATATAGCATATAGTGTAGTGTGTAGTATATAACATATAGTGTAGTATATAGTGTAGTATATAGTGTAGTGTATAGTATATAGTGTAGCATATATCATATAGTGTAGTATATAGTGTAGTATATAGTATATAGTGTAGTATATAGCATATAGTGTAGTATATAGTATAGTATATAGTGTAGTATATAGTGTAGTGTATAGTATATAGTGTAGCATATATCATATAGTGTAGTATATAGTGTAGTATATAGTATATAGTGTAGTATATAGTGTAGTATATAGTATATAGTGTAGTATATAGTATATAGTGTAGTATATAGTGTAGTATATAGTATATAGTGTATTCCTCCATAGGACATCCCATCCCCATTCCCGGCCCTAGGGTCACCCTGTTGTCCAGCTCTCCCTCCTATCCTGGGATGGGGGTAGCGGGGGCTTCTGGACCTGGTGCTGTATACCGCAGTAGTCATAGTAGTCAGACATTGGGGGGTCACAGTCACTTGTGTCAGATGACAAACTCAGCTCTGCTATGTGACTACAACTCCTGTGTGTATAGTGCGGTGTCCATGATGGGAGGCTGATACTGGATATGGTTTGTGTATATACAGGGGAATAAATATGGAGGTGCAAGACCATCAACTAAACCATCACCTGAACCATCACCTAAACCATCAACTAAACCATCACCTGAACCATCAACTAAACCATCACCTGAACCATCACCTAAACCATCACCTGAACCATCAACTAAACCATCACCTGAACCAAAAAAGGACACTCCTTGTACATTGTGTTGAGATAGAAGTGGTCCCTAACTCCCTGCACATTCCAGGTAAGATCCGAAGATTTCTTTGCAGTTTTGTCCCTACAAATGTTGGAGATGATTAGAAGTGAAATGTTGTAGAATATAAAGGATCAGTAACGGCAGCGCCAGCACAACATCTACCGGGAGTCTACAAGATCTCATAGGATGGAATAATCCAGAACATATATCTCCCCCTATATCATATATCTCCCCCTATATCATATATCTCCCCCTATATCATATATCTCCCCTATATCATATATCTCCCCTATATCATATATCTCCCCCTATATCATATATCTCCCCCTATATCATATATCTCCCCCTATATCATATATCTCCCCCTATATCATATATCTCCCCTATATCATATATCTCCCCTATATCATATATCTCCCCCTATATCATATATCTCCCCTATATCATATATCTCCCCTATATCATATATCTTCCCCTATATCATATATCTCCCCCTATATCATATATCTCTCCCTATATCATATATCTCCCCTATATCATATATCTCCCCTATATCATATATCTCCCCCTATATCATATATCTCCCCTATATCGTATATCTCCCCCTATATCGTATATCTCCCCCTATATCGTATATCTCCCCCTATATCGTATATCTCCCCCTATATCGTATATCTCCCCCTATATCGTATATCTCCCCCTATATCGTATATCTCCCCCTATATCGTATATCTCCCCCTATATCGTATATCTCCCCCTATATCGTATATCTCCCCCTATATCGTATATCTCCCCCTATATCGTATATCTCCCCTATATCGTATATCTCCCCTATATCGTATATCTCCCCCTATATCGTATATCTCCCCTATATCGTATATCTCCCCTATATCGTATATCTCCCCCTATATCGTATATCTCCCCTATATCGTATATCTCCCCTATATCGTATATCTCCCCTATATCGTATATCTCCCCTATATCGTATATCTCCCCTATATCGTATATCTCCCCCTATATCGTATATCTCCCCTATATCGTATATCTCCCCCTATATCGTATATCTCCCCTATATCGTATATCTCCCCCTATATCGTATATCTCCCCTATATCATATATCTCCCCTATATAATATATCTCCCCCTATATCATATATCTCCCCCTATATCATATATCTCCCCCTATATCATATATCTCCCCCTATATCATATATCTCCCCCTATATCATATATCTCCCCCTATATCATATATCTCCCCCTATATCATATATCTTCCCTATATCATATATCTCCCCTATATAATATATCTTCCCTATTACCTTTATACCATTTTACCTGCTCCCTCGGGGGTCTGACCCCTCCATCTTATGACAGTTATATTCCTATTGTATTCACCATACACAATGAGTGGTCTCTGACCATGGGCAGTAGCGCCGGGTCTCCGCTGTACATTACTCCGCAGCAGAGCGGCCGCCATCTTTATGAAGATATGGGGAAGGGGTTCAGGGAGTCTCCTCTGAGGTCTTATTAGTTTAGGGATCTGGGATCTATATTTGTTTCAGGGTCTGTATTAGTTTAGGGGGTCTGGTCTGGAAGGTGCAGACATTTAGGGGGTCTGGTCTGGAAGGTGCAGACATTTAAGGGGTCTGGTCTGGAAGGTGCAGACATTTAAGGGGTCTGGTCTGGAAGGTGCAGACATTTAAGGGGTCTGGTCTGGAAGGTGCAGACATTTAAGGGGTCTGGTCTGGAAGGTGCAGACATTTAGGGGGTCTGGTCTGGGAGGTGCAGACATTTAGGGGGTCTGGTCTGGAAGGTGCAGACATTTAGGGGGTCTGGTCTGGAAGGTGCAGACATTTAAGGGGTCTGGTCTGGAAGGTGCAGACATTTAGGGGGTCTGGTCTGGAAGGTGCAGACATTTAAGGGGTCTGGTCTGGGAGGTGCAGACATTTAAGGGGTCTGGTCTGGAAGGTGCAGACATTTAGGGGGGGGGTCTGGTCTGGAAGGTGCAGACATTTAAGGGGTCTGGTCTGGAAGGTGCAGACATTTAGGGGGTCTGGTCTGGAAGGTGCAGACATTTAGGGGGTCTGGTCTGGAAGGTGCAGACATTTAAGGGGTCTGGTCTGGAAGGTGCAGACATTTAAAGGGTCTGGTTTGGAAGGTGCAGACATTTAGGGGGTCTGGTCTGGGAGGTGCAGACATTTAGGAGGTCTGGTCTGGAAGGTGCAGACATTTAAGGGGTCTGGTCTGGAAGGTGCAGACATTTAGGGGGTCTGGTCTGGAAGGTGCAGACATTTAGGGGGTCTGGTCTGGAAGGTTCAGACATTTAAGGGGTCTGGTCTGGAAGGTGCAGACATTTAGGGGGTCTGGTCTGGAAGGTGCAGACATTTAGGGGGTCTGGTTTGGAAGGTGCAGACATTTAGGGAGTCTGGTCTGGAAGGTGCAGACATTTAAGGGGTCTGGTCTGGAAGGTGCAGACATTTAAAGGGTCTGGTTTGGAAGGTGCAGACATTTAGGGAGTCTGGTCTGGAAGGTGCAGACATTTAGGAGGTCTGGTCTGGAAGGTGCAGACATTTAAGGGGTCTGGTCTGGAAGGTGCAGACATTTAGGGGGTCTGGTCTGGAAGGTGCAGACATTTAGGGGGTCTGGTCTGGAAGGTGCAGACATTTAGGGGGTCTGGTCTGGAAGGTGCAGACATTTAGGGGGTCTGGTCTGGAAGGTGCAGACATTTAGGGGGTCTGGTCTGGAAGGTGCAGACATTTAAGGGGTCTGGTCTGGAAGGTGCAGACATTTAAGGGGTCTGGTCTGGAAGGTGCAGACATTTAAGGGGTCTGGTCTGGAAGGTGCAGACATTTAGGGGGTCTGTTCTGGAAGGTGCAGACATTTAGGGGTCTGGTCTGGAAGGTGCAGACATTTAGGGGGTCTGGTCTGGAAGGTGCAGACATTTAAGGGGTCTGGTCTGGAAGGTGCAGACATTTAGGGGGTCTGGTCTGGAAGGTGCAGACATTTAAGGGGTCTGGTCTGGGAGGTGCAGACATTTAGGGGGTCTGGTCTGGGAGGTGCAGACATTTAGGGGGTCTGGTCCGGGAGGTGCAGACATTTAGGGGGTCTGGTCCGGGAGGTGCAGACATTTAGGGGGTCTGGTCCGGAAGGTGCAGACATTTAGGGGGTCTGGTCTGGAAGGTGCAGACATTTAGGGGGTCTGGTCTGGGAGGTGCAGACATTTAGGGGGTCTGGTCTGGGAGGTGCAGACATTTAGGGGGTCTGGTCTGGGAGGTGCAGACATTTAGGGGGTCTGGTCTGGAAGGTGCAGACATTTAGGGGTCTGGACTGGGAGGTGCAGACATTTAGGGGGTCTGGTCTGGAAGGTGCAGACATTTAGGGGGTCTGCTGTAAGGTCTCTATACATATAAGGAGCCTTCTGTGGGGTCCATATTTATTCTGTATACAGGGTCCGGGGTCTGTATTTGGCTGAGTTACCTGAAGTTTGCAGGCTATGCCCCATGTATACAGACAGTGCTGACCATAGAAGGCTCCATGTTGTAGATGGAAGAACAAAATAGCCTTCACTTCCAGCGTCTACACTGACAGTCCTAGGGGCCCCCCATTCCTCCGGGCCCCCCGTGTAGCAGCGTCTACCCCTGTAATAATATCTGGGGACACCAAGTATAAGAGGAGACCTAAAGATACAGAAGAGCGTCCAGCCGGAGGCGAGCCCTGGCCATGGGGCACATACGTCTGCAGGGATTGGCTGACCCGTGATCGATCACACTAGCCACACCCACTAAGCCACACCCACTAAGCCACACTCACCAAACCTCACCCACTAAGCCACACCCATGGAACCCCACCCACTAAGTCACACCCACTAAGCCCCACCCACCAAACCCCACCCACTAAGCCACATCCACTAAGCCACACCCACTAAACCCCACCCACCAAACCTCACCCACTAAACTCCACCCACTAATCCACACCCACTAAGCCACACCCACTAATCCACACCCACTAAGCCCCACCCACCAAACCTCACCCACTAAACTCCACCCACTAATCCACACCCACTAAGCCACACCCACAATCCCATTCTTAGAAGTAAATAAATCTCCTTTTCTCTCCGTTTTCTCTCCTAGGCCCAGCGATGGATTCCTTTGCAGGAAAAGACAAGTCTTCAGACTGAATAAACCCCCCGATGATTTTACCCCTCCCCCTCTTCTTCTATCAATCAGAATCTTCTGTCAATGATTTCACTTCCTTCCATGTCTCACAATCAATAAAGTAGAATAGATCAGCACATGGCGTATTGTGGTCTCTTCTATTACAGTAACAGCGCCCCCACCGCTCCTAGGATTGGGTCTGGTATTGCAGGACTGACAACCACTGTAATGGGCTTCTCTTATGGAGGACATTTATGGCAGGTCACAGGATTACAAGACGTTTCCTTCATATAGGCGATGAGACATTTACGAGAATGAGGAAATCTTGGATAGAAAGAAAGTGATAAGATTTCAGCTCCGGGGCAAAGCTCTGCAGCAGGAATCCCATCTACTATCTGTCACTTCTAATACTGAGGGCTTCTTACGTAACATGGGGCCTGTATCATAGTGACAGGATCCTCATGGGCGGTCCTACAGTTATTGCCCCGCCCCTAATCAGCAATGACAGTCATAGAACAATGATCGGGGAAAGATATATAATATACAAGGACACAATCCGCACCCGAGTGCTACCAAGTGACCGTGTTATTGGTGGACAGACCATTCGCGGTGGGCGGGGCTGTGTAGCCTTCACATTATTCCCAGTCACAATTCTCCTCAGTTTGCTTATAGGTCCAATATGATTCACAATTCATGGACCGACCGAGCAGAAAGCAGGACAGACCTACTATAGCCGGTATGTTATATCTGTGGGGTAATATATACAGTATATACCCAATACGTGACATTTCCGGCACTCTGTGGGTATGCCGCCAAAAACGTCATTGTTATTCCAACAAATACACAAACGTTTCGGTCAGAGTTAGAGACCTTCTTCAGGGTGTCTGGAGAAATGATACAAAGTATACACAACGTAATCCATATAGAATGCGGAATAGAGATGAAAACCCGACAATAATACAGAGAGAAGCGGAGTGTCCATGTATGGTGGCGGAGTACAAAGAGGGGCTGTAAATAATCACCAAGGAATAGTCTAGGAGAGTATTGTCTGAGGCATCGCCCCGGGGAGACTCAGGGGTGAGGAGGAAGATAAGGGATGAACCCCAAGAAGACCAAGATAAGTACAAAGCAGACAAACTCACCAATCAGGGTAAATGATAGGGGTAAATGTGTAGCTTGGAGGACGGGCGCCCGGCGTACTAACCAACACCATGTAGCCTACTGCAACGTAGTATCCTATACAATCTGACCGGTAGGAAGGAGGAGGAGGAAGCCAAAGGAAACGGATATGGAGTCCTAGTGGATGAATGTGGGGTGGGGGTGGGGTGGGGCGGGTGTATTGGGATACATATAACAGTCCGTGGAGTCTCATCTTCCTCTTCGTTGGTGACTGCTATATGGGGAGGTGGGGGTGGGGTGGGGCGGGTGTATTGGGATAAATATAACAGTCCGTGGAGTCTCATCTTCCTCTTAGTTGGTGACTGCTATATGGGGAGGTGGGGTGGGGCGGTTGGTTTGGGGTATAACAGTCCGTGGAGTCTCATCTTCCTCTTCGTTGGAGACTGCTATATGGGGAGGTGGGGTGGGGCGGGTGTATTGGGATAAATATAACAGTCCGTGGAGTCTCATCTTCCTCTTGTTTGGTGACAGCTGGACACGTATTGGGCAGCGATCTCCACAGTGGCTTCTTCTTCTCCCAGTAGGATGTAGAGTTTCCTCTTCTCCCAGTCTGGGATGTGGGCAGAGAGTCTTTGGTAGTAGACGGCCCTCACAGCTGAGTATTTGGTGCAGTGTAGCAGGAAGTGGGTCTGGTCTTCTAGGGCCCCCTGGTCACAGTGCTGGCACAGTCTCTTCTCCCGTGGCTTGTACGTCTGCCTGTATCGCCCCGTCTCTATCTCTAGGTTGTGGGCGCTCAGTCTGTATCGGCTCAGGGTCTGTCTGTGCTTGGGGTGGCGTATTCTCTCCAGGTAGGTGGCCATGGTGTAGTCCCTTTGTAGGGATTGGTACACATTGGTGAGTTTCTTGGAGTTATTTATTTCGTTTCTCCATTCTTCAATGTACCGCTCTCTGTTTGCCTCTGTGGTCGCCTTTATTTCGGCCTTGGTTATCATCTGTTGGTGTTTTTGGTTTGGTGGTTGGCTGCTGTTTGGTTGGTGAGTGTCTGGTTTGCTCAGGTGGCTTAGCCAGGCTTGGTGGTGGTAGGAGTCGCTCCCCTGGATGTGTGCCTGGAAAGCTAGCGCCCTGCAGTCTACGATGGTAAAACCGGAAGCGAGCGCTCCAGTGCGGCACAAAAACCGGAAGTGCAGGAGATAGAGCAAGAAGGGAAAGAGAAAAATGAATAAAAGTAGAAAAAAGGAGAAGAAATGAAGGAATAGAGAGAAAGTGAGGAATGGAATCAAACCAAAAGATGTAAAAGTATACATGAAAGAAAAAACAGGATGCAGAGGGAAAGTAAGATAAGAAAGGATAAGATAAGAGAAGGGGAAAGAGATGATGAAAACCAATGAAAGACCAGGGGGGGGGGGGGGGAGAATAGAGGCAAGTATATGATGGACAAATATAGAAGAGAAAAGCATAATAAAGAAAATAAAGATAAGATAAGAAAGGATAAGATAAGTAAAAGGAAGATAAGATAAGAGAAAAGGGGGGGGGGAGAAGATGGAAAATGCTAGGAAATAAAGACAAAGGGAAGGGAATGTAGAAGAGAGCGGTAGACGGCCCGGGCGCCCCAGGATTCCTCCTAGTGGATTCGCGGTTCTGAAAGGGGAGGGGCGAGGCTTGTGACATCATAATCTGGATTTAATCCGCCAGGTTCCAAGGTCAGAGATTTGTGAATCCCACAGGCCTCTGTATATTTCCCCCGCCCCCTCCTAGCTCTAGGGATCTGCTCTATCACCTGAGACCGTCCCTGGGGTCCTGAATGCTGAGCCTGGTGGCAGGGATGCCGTATCGGCAGCAGTAGATCCTGGGTGCCTGGTGGCAGGGACGCCGTATCGGCAGCAGTAGATCCTGGGTGCCTGGTGGCAGGGACGCCGTATCGGCAGCAGTAGATCCTGGGTGCCTGGTGGCAGGGATGCCGTATCGGCAGCAGTAGATCCTGGGTGCCTGGTGGCAGGGACGCCGTATCGGCAGCAGTAGATCCTGGGTGCCTGGTGGCAGGGACGCCGTATCGGCAGCAGTAGATCCTGGTGCCTGGTGGCAGGGACGCCGTATCGGCAGCAGTAGATCCTGGGTGCCTGGTGGCAGGGACGCCGTATCGGCAGCAGTAGATCCTGGTGCCTGGTGGCAGGGACGCCGTATCGGCAGCAGTAGATCCTGGGTGCCTGGTGGCAGGGACGCCGTATCGGCAGCAGTAGATCCTGGGTGCCTGGTGGCAGGGACGCCGTATCGGCAGCAGTAGATCCTGGGTGCCTGGTGGCAGGGACGCCGTATCGGCAGCAGTAGATCCTGGGTGCCTGGTGGCAGGGACGCCGTATCGGCAGCAGTAGATCCTGGTGCCTGGTGGCAGGGACGCCGTATCGGCAGCAGTAGATCCTGGGTGCCTGGTGGCAGGGACGCGGTATTGGCAGCAGTAGATCCTGGGTGCCTGGTGGCAGGGACGCGGTATTGGCAGCAGTAGATCCTGGGTGCCTGGTGGCAGGGACGCGGTATTGGCAGCAGTAGATCCTGGGTGCCTGGTGGCAGGGACGCCGTATCGGCAGCAGTAGATCCTGGGTGCCTGGTGGCAGGGACGCCGTATCGGCAGCAGTAGATCCTGGGTGCCTATTGTGCTGTGTGTTGGCAGATGCGATGGCGGAGGTTTGTGTAGTCTCGCCAATGTCGACTAACCCGCAGGGGCATTTCATCCTATAGACGACACAAGTGAAATATTGTGTTGTAGGAAACCTTCTGCCAGTCTGTGGGTGTGCGAGGCCATCGCCTTTATGGATGTGATTGCAGTGTGGACAGTGGAGACGTGGAAGGGAGCGGACTGACGTGTCTGAAGGAAAGGCTGGGTATCGGGTGTTGGGGCCGAGGTCGGCTTTCATCATTGTCAGCCGTCCTGAAGCAGCGGAGGAATGGTTGTGTGAGGGATTGTACGTCTGCATGTCCTGGGTGTAATAGTGGCCACTGTTTCCGGATGATCCTGTGGATTTGTATGAGAAGGGAGGAAGGTGAGAATGAATGTGATACGTGCGGAGTTGTTACCTTGTTGTCTCTGGGGATTGGTTCTGACCGGCCGTATTTGAGCCTTTATCGAGACCAAACCAAAAACCCCCTTCCCCTCTACTAAACCCCTTGTGTGTGATCTTCACATAAATACGGACCAAGTTACCTTTGAATGGGTGGGGTCGGCCACAGCTTTATTAAATATATATTATCTGACATAAGCAGTAACCCCTGTTCCCCTCCTCCTCAGCGAACGTTTTGGTGTGTGCCCCCCGGTGGGGCACGTCGCTGGTACTCTACATCGCTGAGAAAGGGGGCCAAGGTCCTGCTACTATGCCACCGGATCTCGGTGTAAGCCTACAACGAGGTCTGACCCCCCCTAGCAGGAACAGCGCCCTTTCTATGCCACCTTGAATCCCCGAAAGAAAAAGGTCCAACCCAATATCATTCAGGTGTACCCCATCCTTTCGCAGCAGCATCCGATTGTCCCCTTCAAGCTGGTAGTGCCTGACCACTACCCCGCGCAGTGTCTGTATGTGGTGTGACATTACTCTGTTGAGGGCTTTTCTTGTTCTCTCAAGCGCGGGCAGAGTAATAGCACCGTGCCACTGTGACCTCGGAATCATCTCAGACCATACAGGGACTAGGGCTGGGGAAAGTTCTGGAAACCTGCAGAAATCCGCTCGCATCCTAGCAATTAGTTCCGGCCGCCGGATGGAGACCATGTCGTTACCACCTGCATGGATTACTAACACCACCGGGACCTGAGTGGCTCTACTAGCGGTGAGGACCTCCGGAAAGACTTGTTCCCACTTCATGCCCAGTATGCCGAGCCACCGCACCTGGACGTTTCTGAAAACCCAGCTGGAGGCCCATCGGCCGGACTGCTGCTCACTCTGCGGCCCAAAAGACATAGGAGTGTCCGATGATCCAAACCACGGTGGGGGACCCTGTGAACAACATGGGTTAAAAACAACGAAGCATCATGCAAACCAAACTTTAGGGGACCCCCCTCCCCCCTTTATATATGTATAAACTTATTATTTTTTATTTATTTATTTTTTTAACTGATTAAACCAGGTCTGACGTAACGCCTATAGCAGTTGGAACGCCATCGTCCTATGCGTTTCACCTCTTCCTCTGCCAGGCCTGCCGCATCGGCAGCCGTCGCGGCCCCGATGCGGAAGGAGTGGGTACCAAATTCTGCTGGCGATACCCCATTGTCTTCTAGACACTTCTTGAACACTGCTTCAAACTGGAGCCTTGTTAAGGGGGAACCATCCTTGTGGACTAAAAACTGGGTAGCGGCTGGTCGGGATACCACATATGTCTTAACCGTTCTGACCGGGCACAACGGGCCGCCGAGCTTCGCTATTGATAACCATGCCCCTTGGCCGTAAATGTCAGTTTTAGATCGGCGGACCCTAAGCCTGAGTGATTCCGGGAGGATGACTACGTCCTCTGCTGCTAAACCTGTTGCCGCCCGCCGGGATCTCGCTACTAGCTCCCCAATTCTTAGTGCTCCAAAAAAGGCTAAAACAAAGGCACAGGACATCAGGACTGCTTCGTATGGTGTTGTGCAGACCGTTATAGTGACGTCCACCAGGCGCCACAATAGGAGGAATGATACTGGCCGCCGGTGATCCTTCTTTCTCCTGGCCTTTTTTAGCCCTTTTAGTATCAGCTGAATTGGGAACTCTTTAGTTACATCGGGGAGGCCTAGCAATTTTAACCCAAATGCCACGCCAGATAGGCGCCTTGCCGCGGTTGCAGCGGACACCCCTGCTGCTGCTAAATGAGCGACGTACTCATACGTCAAAACCCTGCAGCCCGCTGCGTCCATTGCCCTGCCAGGAGGGCCTAATGATAACCACTCTCTCCACGATTTCTCGTGGCCTGCCCAGGTAGAAACTGTTATCGCCTCCTTCAGTAGCGGTGTCAATATTGGAGCCCCAAGTCCCATAGGAAGGACGGGCACGGGGAGCCCTCCAACTCCGCCTTCGGATGGTAATCCCTGAAGCGCTCCCACTGGAAACGAGAAAGAGAGTCAGCAACAACGTTTTCAACACCAGGGACATGTCTTGCTTTAAACACTATGCTAAATTGCAGGCAACGTAATACCAGGTGCCTCAAAAGAGCTAGGACTGGCAGGGAGCTGGAAGACAAGTGGTTAATTGCCAGGACGACACTTTCATTGTCACACCAAAACAAAATGCGCTTGTTAGTCATGGCTGGCGCCCATAGCTCCAGCGATACCACTATTGGGAACAGCTCCAGCAGGGTCATGTTCTTTGTTGCACCAGCAGTTACCCAACCCTGTGGCCATGGGGCCGCTTGACCAACATTCGCCAAACACTGCACCATAGCCTGTTGAGCCAGCCGCATCGGTATATAACTGGAGGTCCGAGTTCGACAACTCCTTCTCTGGGAAGCATGATATGCCTGCAAAGTCAGACAGAAAGGACTTCCAGACTTCCAAATCATCCCGCATGACCCTGGTTATACGGACATAGTGGTGGGGCATTCTCTTTCCGGCGGTGGCCATGGCCAGACGCCTGGAAAAAACCCTGCCCATAGGAAATATTCTGCATGCAAAGGTCAATTGCCCCAGGAGCGACTGCAACCGGACCAATGGAACCTTCTTTGCTCTGAGGCACGCCTCTATGTCCTGTCTTAACCTGATGAGCTTGTCCTGCGGGAGCTGAAGAACCATCCTGTCAGTGTCAATCAGGATTCCCAGGAAAGAGAGGCATGACGCTGGTCCCTCCGTTTTTTCACTGGCCAAAGGTACTCCGAACTTATCTGCAAGGAAACGGAACATGTTGAGTAAATAAAGGCATTGTGGGGAGCTCTTAGGACCGACAAATAGAAAATCATCCAGGTAATGTATTACTGAAGAGGAGCCTGACTCCTGCCGCAGTACCCACTCTAGGAAAGTACTGAAAACCTCAAAATAACGGCAAGAGATAGAGCACCCCATGGGTAAGCACCTATCATAGGAGAAACTCCCTTCAAGCTGACAACCCAGCAAGTGAAAACACTCGGTGTACAGGTAGGAGCCGGAAGGCGGAGTCTATGTCTGTTTTTGCAAGCAGAGCGCCGCGTCCTGCACTCACCACCAGGGACACCGCCTTGTCAACGGACACATAGGACACTGCTGTTTCCTCCTTAGTGATACCATCATTGACAGATTCGCCATGTGGGAAGGATAGGTGATGGATAAGTCTGAATTTTCCTTCCTCTTTTTTGGGGACCAAGCCCAGTGGCGACACGCTCAGGTTTTTAAATGGGGTTTCGGTAAAGGGGCCCGCCATGCGGCCCAAGGCCACCTCTTTCTCAATTTTTGCACGTGCTGTGCTCATGTAACAGATGAACTTTGTAAATGGGGTATGTAGAAACCAACCGTGAAACCATTAATGAGCATATCTGCCTCTCGCCTCCTTGGGTATCTGTCGAGCCAGGGGCGCATTATTTCTACGATCACCGGTGTCCTCCGGCTGACACTGCACCCTTTTGGGGGACTAAAACCTTCTTGCGCATAGCAAGGCTGCATGGCCCCCCCACAGGTGGTGCATTCATGTTTGAAACGACAGGAGGCATGGAATCTACAGTACCCTTCATTATACATCCAACATGTACCTGTCTTGTGTGTTGCCGCTGCGGGCACCCATGCTCCTGCAGCGGCTGCGGGCCGAAAGGGGTTCCTGGCTTTTGAGGCCCATCCTACCTCTTGGCGCAGAGCTAAGCGCCGCTGAAATTCCTCGTCATACCTCCACCATGTTGAACCACCATACACATTATACGCTGAGAGAATGATATTCTGATACACAAACAGCTCAGGTCCCTTCTCTGGCTTAGCCTGGCAAAGTATACATGACATTGTGCTAAAGGCCTGGATCCAATTGTTAAAAGTCTTTGCCACCCTGGGCTTTTTGTCCTCTCCTCTCCTGTACTCCCGCTCTTTATCCACTGTAGGTTGGTCCTGAGATATCAGCGACCATATATCCAAGAATTCCCCTTTTATAATTTTTTCCCGCACGTCCCCTGGCACGTGCATGCCCAGTGGTGCCACTCCACAGAGAAATGTATCATTCCATAACCAACTTTCTGGCAACTGCACAGCCACACCCATTGCAGACTTAGGAGGGGGGGGGGGGGGGGGGGATGCAGTTTCCAGCTTATCTAGCATTGCCTTCATCATCTGTATCACAACGCCATTATTCTGGTGCTGTGTAGCCTCACTAGTTGTAAGCGGTGCCCTCCCCTCCAGCTTAGCTAGCATAGCCTTATACATATCCAAGACATCCCCACCAGTTGAGGTCTGTGCAGACCAAGCTTTCGAGCAAGCAAACTCACCGGTCGGAATGATGGTCGGATGTGCGTTGTCTGCGGGTGGCTGCAGCAGCCTTGATCCTTTTGCCAACGGTTCCTGAGTGGCTGTGGGCTCCATACTCCGATTTTTGGATTCCACCTGGCCATGTGACCTTCCTTCCATGTCTGAATCCCTCGAGGATGTGCCAGAGGAGTGTGATGCTGACCTCTCCCTGCTATAGCCACGATGACGCCTGCCGCCTTGCATTCGGGACCTCATGCTCAGCTGAATTAAGGGACTCTGAGGGATCTATGCCGACTGCGGTGGGGGCTCCTACTGTTATGTGTTGGGGTGCTGGACCTAATAGCTGTTTCAGCCTGGCGCTGGGAGTTGCAGGACCTAGTGGTCCTTCTGGATCGTCTAGGCGCATGGGGCATTATTGTCCAACAATAACTCCCCACCACCGTGACCTGTGCCAATCAGCACCGAGTTTTCCAGGGGGCCGTTGGCTATTGAGCCCAAAATAGTCGCCTCCCCTGGGTTCCTATCATACTGGGCCTGGGGGTGTGGGGGTAAATATAACTGTGTGGAGGATGGACTACATTGGGACTGGCTAGGAGGGGGTAAAGCTATTTGTATCTGGCTTCCTGCTGGCTGCCATGTGCTGACCCCAGGGCCTACCAGGCCCTTGGTCCGCCTGGCCTTTCTGGCCTGTGCCCTTATTGAGGTAGGGTCAGATGGCTGGCATTGTTTTCGTCTAACCACCCTCCCTTTACGGGCCCGGGTTGCTCTATTTTTGGGGGCTTTTACCCTGCTGCGAGTAGGTGGGGGGCTTGGGGAGAGCCGAGATGGTGGCCTGGCTGTCCTTGCAGGATGAGCCATGTGCCCCACTGTCTGCTGATGGGGGGGGAGGGATCTGGGCTGAATCCCCGCTCTCCTGGAGCAGGAACTCAAGCCACGCTGTCCCTTTCTGACTTACTTTGAGTAGCAGCTGCTCTAACAGCCGTTGATGGTCCTGTGCAGGTGGCAAGGCAGAGTCCATAGCATGTGGTTGGAAGGCAGTCAGCTCTGGCCGGATTCAAAAAGAAAGTTCCTTGCCCAGAGCTGCCCTGGATATTCCTGTGGGAGGCCCCGCCCCCCTCCCCGGGCCACCAATGAATGGGAAAGAACCCCCTTGAGGGGAAGGGCATAGGTCACAACGGCCGCTCAATATCCGGGCTGGCTTATCCAGCCAGCCGGCTTGCAGAGAAGTAGTAACGGCTAGGCCCAGCATAGGGAGGTGCCCCAGCTGCCATCTGCTGACGGAAGGCTTGGGTATCCAGAAGCATAAACAAACACCAACATCTCCAGGGCCAGCAGTTTATCGATGAGGCTGTTACAGGCTTGGGCATGGGGGTGGGTTGTGTTGTACTTCTGCCTGCAATGAAAAGCTTGGGAGATGTGGAGTGGCTGGGAAGAGGCGCATGATGGTGCAGGCCAAAAGGGCCCATGAGGGTGAACTCCCCAATGTGTCAGAGATAGGTGTGTAGGTGTCCTTGCATCATATACTTGCACCATATTTGGCTTTGGAAGTTAATTTTGTGCCAAAAAGTGGTTAAGACAGTGATACCTCAGCTACTCCCGTTACACTGTCTATTGACAACTCCAGCACTGAAGTTACCACCTTTGGAAGTGGACCACAACTTCTAAGATCCCAAAGGAAGTAGGCAAGAGATGTGCAGTGCAGAAAAAAAGATGAGAAAATAAGTGTAGGCTGTAGAGCACAGAGGGATCGGAGAGGACAGAGCTGGTGTCGGCCAGGTATTCCCACAACATGCGCCTATACTTGTCCCTCCTGGTGACACTAGGCCCCTGAGTGGCAGTAATTTGTCCAGGGGGGCCATAAACGTGTCCCAGACCTAGGAATAAGTCTTCCAACAGGGTAGAGTTTTGCATGCCTTTGCTTCTACCCACTGTTTTTGCTGCTTAGCTTCCTCCCACACTCCAAAGACATACTGATAAGGACAGTGATGTGGGACAGTGACTGACAATATCTGTAAAGCGCTGCAGAATATAATAGCGCTATATAAGTAAGCATAATAAATAAATAAATTTATGTGCGGTGTGTATATTTATGTGCGGTGTGTATATTTGTGTGTGGTGTGTATATTTATGTGCGGTGTGTATATTTATGTGCGGTGTGTATATTTATGTGTGGTGTGTATATTTGTGTGTGGTGTGTATATTTATGTGCGGTGTGTATATTTATGTGCGGTGTGTATATTTATGTGCGGTGTGTATATTTGTGTGTGGTGTGTATATTTATGTGCGGTGTGTATATTTATGTGCGGTGTGTATATTTATGTGCGGTGTGTATATTTATGTGCGGTGTGTATATTTATGTGCGGTGTGTATATTTATGTGCGGTGTGTATATTTATGTGCGGTGTGTATATTTATGTGCGGTGTGTATATTTATGTGCGGTGTGTATATTTATGTGCGGTGTGTATATTTATGTGCGGTGTGTATATTTATGTGCGGTGTGTATATTTATGTGCGGTGTGTATATTTATGTGCGGTGTGTATATTTATGTGCGGTGTGTATATTTATGTGCGGTGTGTATATTTATGTGCGGTGTGGATATTTGTGTGCGGTGTGTATATTTGTGTGCGGTGTGTATATTTATGTGCGGTGTGTATATTTATGTGCGGTGTGTATATTTATGTGCGGTGTGGATATTTGTGTGCGGTGTGTATATTTGTGTGCGGTGTGTATATTTATGTGCGGTGTGTATATTTATGTGCGGTGTGTATATTTATGTGCGGTGTGTATATTTATGTGCGGTGTGTATATTTATGTGCGGTGTGTATATTTATGTGCGGTGTGTATATTTATGTGCGGTGTATATATATGTGCGGTGTGTATATTTATGTGCGGTGTGTATATTTATGTGCGGTGTGTATATTTATGTGCGGTGTGTATATTTATGTGCGGTGTGTATATTTATGTGCGGTGTGGATATTTGTGTGCGGTGTGTATATTTATGTGCGGTGTGTATATTTATGTGCGGTGTGTATATTTATGTGCGGTGTGTATATTTATGTGCGGTGTGTATATTTATGTGCGGTGTGGATATTTGTGTGCGGTGTGTATATTTATGTGCGGTGTGTATATTTATGTGCGGTGTGTATATTTATGTGCGGTGTGTATATTTATGTGCGGTGTGGATATTTGTGTGCGGTGTGTATATTTATGTGCGGTGTGTATATTTATGTGCGGTGTGTATATTTATGTGCGGTGTGTATATTTATGTGCGGTGTGTATATTTATGTGCGGTGTGTATATTTATGTGCGGTGTGTATATTTATGTGCGGTGTGTATATTTATGTGCGGTGTATATATATGTGCGGTGTGTATATTTATGTGCGGTGTGTATATTTATGTGCGGTGTGTATATTTATGTGCGGTGTGTATATTTATGTGCGGTGTGTATATTTATGTGCGGTGTGGATATTTGTGTGCGGTGTGTATATTTATGTGCGGTGTGTATATTTATGTGCGGTGTGTATATTTATGTGCGGTGTGTATATTTATGTGCGGTGTGGATATTTGTGTGCGGTGTGTATATTTATGTGCGGTGTGTATATTTATGTGCGGTGTGTATATTTATGTGCGGTGTGTATATTTATGTGCGGTGTGTATATTTATGTGCGGTGTGTATATTTATGTGCGGTGTGGATATTTGTGTGTGGTGTGTATATTTGTGTGTGGTGTGTATATTTATGTGTGGTGTGTATATTTATGTGTGGTGTGTATATTTATGTGCGGTGTGTATATTTATGTGCGGTGTGTATATTTATGTGCGGTGTGTATATTTATGTGCGGTGTGTATATTTGTGTGTGGTGTGTATATTTATGTGCGGTGTGTATATTTATGTGCGGTGTGTATATTTATGTGCGGTGTGTATATTTATGTGCGGTGTGTATATTTATGTGCGGTGTGTATATTTATGTGCGGTGTGTATATTTATGTGCGGTGTGTATATTTGTGTGCGGTGTGTATATTTATGTGCGGTGTGTATATTTATGTGCGGTGTGTATATTTATGTGCGGTGTGTATATTTATGTGCGGTGTGTATATTTATGTGTGATGTGTAGATTAACCCTTTCGCTGCCAGGCACGTACACTGTACCTGCTCCCAAGGTGGCACTTCAGTAGCCGAGGACATACTTAGTACGTCCTCCCTACTAATACCGATATCTCTGGAATGCATCAACATATCTTGATGCTTTAAAATGCATTTTAAAGAAGAGACTCTCATCTTTAAAATGATACCAGGGACTTGCTGATTTTACTTACAGTCTTGGAACGATTCACTGTTGAAAACACTATTTGGCATTGAGATCCAACTGCAGATCTCAATTCCCGACAGCGTTTCAACAGTGAATTTCTCCAAAATTGTACATCCAATCATCGAGTTCTTTATCATCATCGAGATTCTCCTCTTTAAAATGCAATTGAAAGCATCAAGATATGTTGATGCAGTCCAAAGATATAGAGCTCCAAAGTGTCCCCCCCTCCTGTCTAAGCAAGCAATTTGCGATCTAACAAGAAAGGAAGAGGGACAGGAGCAGCCCAGCAGAGAGAGAGAGACAGAGAAACGATCAGACTCTCTGCATAACTTGTATGTGACAGCAGGAGGGGGGTGGCAGGGACTCTATTGTCCCTATTAACCCTTCTCCTGCCAATCAGAGCGTATACTATACATTTGTCTCTGATTGTCACATACAGGTATAATGTGATTCCCCCCTGAGCTTTACTAGTGGGGTATTCTTATGTTATACCTCCTGAACATAACCAGGAAGTTTATTGGCGCTGTGACCCAGACGTTTACCATTGTCCAGGTCGCAGCGCCAAAAAAAAAAAGTTGCACCAAACACTTACACAACATATACATAAAGTCGCAAATAAAGTTTACATTTCAGCCAATCCCTGTCCTGTCTATACCTGAGCTTTCTACAGTAAAATACGTCTCTAGTGATATCCGTTACACGCTAAAATAATAGTAATAATGATTATCACTAGAGATGACGTATAGATTGCTAAAATTATTATAGGGGGACGGAAAATAACATTTTTATGTAAAGTCCTATTTAATTTGCATGCGCAAAATGGGATGGCGCATTTCTGCGATTTTGGCGATTCTTTAACACCCGCCCCTGTAAATATATACATGTGTGGTATGTACTGTATATACATGTGTGGTGTGTACTGTATATACATGTGTGGTGTGTACTGTATATACATGTGTGGTGTGTACTGTATATACATGTGTGGTATATACTGTATATATAGTGTGGTATGTACTGTATATACATGTGTGGTATATACTGTATATACATGTGTGGTATGTATGAACTCCTCACATACTGCAGTTTTATGGACAGTAAATTATGTTTGCAGAAAGGGATTTCTTGAGCCGCACTTTAGTGGCAAATTTGAATTTTTGCGCAATTTTTGCTAGCAATCTCTGTGTGCGGCAAAGTTGAATGAAGGTGGTTGTATATATAAACAATTAAATTGTGTTTTTATATACGGTATGCTGTGTACTCTGAAAAAAGTTAGATTTTGGTATCACAGTCACAGTTTGGTAGGTGCAGTATAGCTTTTTAACATATTAGTGAACAACAGCAAAATCCTGCTTGTCTTCTGTATTCGTGTTTTTGGGAGTCCGAGCTCTTGTTGTAGTTGATGTTTGCGGTACATATAGTATATATACACATTGTATACACCATAAGCTATTATTTTAAAAGTATTTTGTATATGAATGTGAGATTGAACATGAGTTTTAGGTGCAAATATGTGTTTTAGCATATTTTTTCAAAAAATTATTTGTGTTGGTCGCAAAGTTGCATGAAGGTGGATGTGGCTATCGATGACCCATTAAGACATTTGTAATTTTCAGGTTGTCTACTTTCAAAAAATATATAGGGTTTAGGAGTTCACTTACTTTTCATGGTGTGTAATCCCTACATTTTATAGGATGATACTTTTTTAGCATTTCCAGCTTCAAAGCAGAATTTTGTTCCTTCCAGTTCTAGCGATTTTCTGAAGACACGTGCATGCGGGTTCAGGCCAAAGTGATATGTATGAACTCTGCACATGTTGAACTCTTATTTTTAGGAGGTTTGGTGCATTTAATTTTTTGTTTGGTTTCCGCTTTTAACAATTAATATACATTTATTTGCATTTTTTCATAAAACATTCACTTTAAATCAAAATTGCATGAAGGTGCCTGTTCGTATACAGTACCAAGTGGCATTCTGACAATGCTGCAGGTGTCTACTTTAAGAAAATATATAGGTATAGGGAGGGGGGGGGGGGGGTTGGATGCTTTTTTAATGTTGCAATTTAGGTTTGATTTGTCCATCTCAAAACTGTGAAAATTGCTCTGGCTACTGGAGGTGCAAAATTTCCAGAGACCCTTGGCAGCGAAAAGGTTGATATATGTGCACTGGATATATAATATATGTGCACTGGATATTTAATATACGTGCAATGGATATTTAATATATGTGCACTGGATATATATAATATATGTGCACTGGATATTTAATATATGTGCACTGGATATATATAATATATCTGCACTGGATAATTAATATATGTGCACTGGATATATAATATATGTGCACTGGATATTTAATATATGTGCACTGGATATATATAATATATGTGCATTGGATATATATAATATATGTGCACTAGAAATATAATATAAGTGCACTGAATATTTAATATATGTGCACTGGAAATATAATATATGTGCACTGGATATTTAATATATGTACACTGGATATATATAATATATGTGCAATGGACATTTAATATATGTGCACTGGATATATATAATATATGTGCACTGGATATTTAATATATGTGCACTGGATATATATAATATATGTGCACTGGATATATATATATATATATATATATATATATATATATATATATATATATGCACTGGAAATTTAAAATATGTGCTATGGATATTTAATATATGTGCACTGGATATATATATATAATGTAAGTGCACTGGATATATAATATATGTGCACTGGATATATAATATATGTGCACTGGATATTTAATATATGTACACTGGAAATATAATATATGTGCACTGGATATTTAATATATGTACACTGGATATATATAATATATGTGCAATGGATATTTAATATATGTGCACTGGATATATATAATATATGTGCACTGGATATTTAATATATGTGCATTGGATATATATAATATATGTGCACTGGAAATGTAATATATGTGCTATGGATATTTAATATATGTGTACTGGATATATATATAATGTATGTGCACTGGATATATAATATATGTGCACTGGATATTTAATACATGTGCACTGGATATATATAATATATGTGCACTGGATATATAATATATGTGCACTGGATATATAATATATGTGCACTGGATATATATATATATATATATATATATATATATATATATATGCACTGGATATTTAATATATGTGTGCTGGATATATATAATGTATGTGCACTGGATATTTAATATATGTGCACTGGATATATATATAATATATGTGCACTGGATATATAATATATGTGCACTGGATATTTAATATATGTGCACTGGATATATATTATATATGTGCGCTGGATATATAATATATGTGCACTGGATATTTAATATATTTGCACTGGATATATATAATATATGTGCACTGGATATTTAATATATGTGCACTGGATATATATAATATATGTGCACTGGATATTTAATATATGTGCACTGGATATATATAATATATGTGCACTGGATATATATAATATATGTGCACTGGATATATAATACATGTGCACTGGATATAAAATATATGTGCACTGTAAATATATATATATATATATATATATATATATATATATTATATGTGCACTGTAAATTTAATAAATGTGCACTGGATATTTAATATATGTGCACTGGATATATATAATGTATGTGCACTGGATATATAATATATGTGCACTGGATATTTAATATATGTGCACTGGATATATAATATATGTGCACTGGATATTTAATATATGTTCACTGGATATATATTATATATGTTTGCTGGATATATAATATATGTGACTGGATATTTAATATTTTTGCACTGGATATATATAATATATGTGCACTGGAAATATAATATATGTGCAATGGATATTTAATATATGTGCACTGGATATATATATATATATGTAATATATGTGCACTAGATATATATGATATATGTGCACTGGATATATAATATATGTGCACTGGATATTTAATATATGTGCACTGGATATATATAATATATGTGCACTGGATATTTATTATATGTGCACTGGATATTTAATATATTTGCACTTGGTATATACAATATATGTGCAGTGGATATATATAATATATGTGCACTGGAAATATAACATATGTGCAATGGATATTTAATATATGTGCACTGGATATTTAATATATGTGCACTGGAAATATATAATATATGTGCACTGGATATTTAATATATGTGCACTGGATATATATAATATATGTGCATTAGATATGTAATATATGTGCACTAGATATATATGATATATGTGCACTGGATATATAATATATGTGCACTGGATATTTAATATATGTGCACTGGATATTTAATATATTTGCACTGGATGAGGGGCGGAGCCTGACCGCGGACTGTAATGGACGCTTAGCCTACGAGCTCCACTACCAGTGTCTGCTTTTTTTCCACCGTACAGCTTCCCTTTGCAGAGGACAATGGTTAAAATTGGGCGAGATAAGACCCAAGACTCCCAGGACTCGAGAGGTCTACTGCCTCATCAAGCCGCCATGCACAAGTTCCTAAAGAAACAGATCTTTAACTCACCTGCTTCTACCTCTAAGATGGCGCCCGAAGACTCTTCCAGCATCCCTGATGCGGCTATGGACTCGGACGGGGAAAGTACACAATTGGATCACAATCCAGCCCCGATTTCAAAGAGTTATCTACGTAAGGTTCTCAACCAAGCAGTTGCACCCCTAGTAGCAGAATTCGCAGAATTCCGGGCCGAACTAACGTCCACCACGCGGAGAGTTGATACCCTGGAAGGGGGACAGTCTCAACTCCTCAAAGCGGCAACTTCCATGGCTGAACGCATAGATTCTCAAACCGCACACTTCAACAATACTTACCTGGTTATTGAAGATCTAGAAAATAGATCCCGCAGGCGAAACTTTCGGATTAGAGGCCTCCCGGAAACATATCTTCAAGAGACTCTCCCGTCTTTAGCCCTCTCGGTGGTTACCTCGCTTCTTGGTGCAGACATGGCCGAGAAAGTCTCTATAGATCGCATACACAGAGCGGTACGCCCGAAGCCGGGACCGGACGAACCCCCCCGTGACATAGTGTGCGCTCTACTCTCCTCCTCGCATACTTCGGACCTCCTTAAGGCTGCCAGGGATAAGAAAGATCTAGTCTTTGAAGGTTGTCCTATCCAGATATTTCAAGACCTGGCTCCTTCCACCCTACAAAAAAGAAGATTGATGAAACCCTTGCTAGACCAGCTTAGAGCGCACAACATCCCTTATGCGTGGCTCTTCCCTTTCGGGATTTCCCTTCTGAAAAACGGCCGCAGATATAATGTGCACCAACCCTCTCATCTAGAACCTTTGTGGGACATTCTAGGGATTCCACCCATGCAGCTTCCCTCATGGATGCCGCTACAGGACGAGCCATTACAGCTGCCAACCCTCCGATCTGACATCGCAGAGCCTCCTCGCACGCCACGCAGACCTAAGTCTCCGGCGACCCGCAAAACACCGATGAAGCAGCGTGACGCTTCCACGTCTAACCGCTAAAGGAGTGGGGACTGTTTGCTCCTCTCACTCTCTTGCCTATCGGTTCCTGTTTTTAGGGGGACCCGGTCGGATTTATTTGCATGTTCACTGTTTGGACTACTCAGATGGACTCCCACCGGTTTTCGCTTTATTGACCTACGAAGGTTCGTTTTTTCATCATATCTTCCTATAGATTTTCTTGTGTAGTTCACCTGTTTTATACTGTGTTATTTCTTCATCAATATTGTAACATTTACTTGTATTTTACTACATGTTATGGTTTCTTATGGTTTAGCTTTAAAATGGCGGTCACTATGTACTCTTGTTTTGGCAGGAAGTTTTCCCGCCTCTGTCTCCTTCTTCCCCGCTGCCTCCTATTTCCCGCTCATTTCGCCCTATTAACCCTTACCCACCCCATTCCCAATCATCCCAGCCTCCTCATGCAGCCCTCCCTCACCTTACCTCCCACCCTACCTTACTCCTCCTACTCGCCTGAACACGCCTGCCCTCTTTCCCGTCTTACCAGCCACTCCTACGCCTTCTGATCTTCCCCCTACTTCCCTCACTTCTTTTGCTTACTGTATAATCTGTTTTCGCCCTATATTGTGGAGCGTCCGTCTTAACTTTTGTTACCTCCGACATCAGATTTATGTATATGTGCTGACTCACGATTACAATATCGCTAAATATGTGGACTGACTACTTGTTCTAGCATGTATCTCTTAACCCATGTTTGATCTCCTTTTCCCTCATATACTACTCACTATCCATACTGAACCTGACCTTCCCTAACACCGTTCTATCAATCCATCTTCCTTCCTCGCCCCTGCCCCCCCCTTCCTCTTCCGTAATCCCTGCCTGTCTACTCCCTCCCCCCCCCCCCCTTTTGATATCGGTACAAAGCCCGGCACATGAGCTTCGCTATATCACACTTCCAAAGTATGCACCTTTTGTTGATTACTCTCATGGGCTGTATCTACTCAGAGAATCATATCTTGCTTTTTGTGATATCACTTATACGCTCTCTTGCTCTCCTAGGTAACGTTATTAGCTACTAGAGATGAACGAACAGTGTTCTATCGAACACATGTTCGATCGGATATCAGGGTGTTCGCCATGTTCGAATCGAATCGAACACCACGTGGTAAAGTGCGCCAAAATTCGATTCCCCTCCCACCTTCCCTGGCGCCTTTTTTGCACCAATAACAGCGCAGGGGAGGTGGGACAGGAACTACGACACTGGGGGCATTGAAAAAAATTGGAAAAAGTCATTGGCTGCCGAAATCAGGTGACCTCCATTTTAGACGAATAGTGGATTTCAAATCCGGGTCATATGAGAATGTGAACTTTGTGACTATGAGACAGGGATAGCTGTACAGGCAGGGATAGCTAGGGATAACCTTTATTTAGGGGGGAATGTTATTAAAAATAACTTTTTGGGGCTCTATCGGGTGTGTAATTGTGATTTTTGTGAGATAAACTTTTTCCCATAGGGATGCATTGGCCAGCGCTGATTGGCCGAATTCCGTACTCTGGCCAATCAGTGCTGGCCAATGCATTCTATTAGCTTGATGAAGCAGAGTGTGCACAAGGGTTCAAGCGCACCCTCGGCTCTGATGTAGCAGAGCCGAGGCTGCACAAGGGTTCAAGCGCACCCTCGGCTCTGATGTAGGAGAGCCGAGGGTGCACTTGAACCCTTGTGCACCCTCAGCTCTGCTACATCAGAGCCGAGGGTGCGCTTGAACCCTTGTGCACACTCTGCTTCATCAAGCTAATAGAATGCATTGGCCAGCGCTGATTGGCCAATGTATTCTATTAGCCTGATGAAGTAGAGCTGAATGTGTGTGCTAAGCACACACATTCAGCTCTACTTCATCGGGCTAATAGAATGCATTGGCCAGCGCTGATTGGCCAGAGTACGGAACTCGACCAATCAGCGCTGGCTCTGCTGGAGGAGGCGGAGTCTAAGATCGCTCCACACCAGTCTCCATTCAGGTCCGACCTTAGACTCCGCCTCCTCCGGCAGAGCCAGCGCTGATTGGCCGAAGGCTGGCCAATGCATTCCTATGCGAATGCAGAGACTTAGCAGTGCTGAGTCAGTTTTGCTCAACTACACATCTGATGCACACTCGGCACTGCTACATCAGAGCCGAGGGTGCGCTTGAACCCTTGTGCACACTCTGCTTCATCAAGCTAATAGAATGCATTGGCCAGCACTGATTGGCCAGAGTACGGAATTCGGCCAATCAGCGCTGGCCAATGCATTCTATTAGCCCGATGAAGTAGAGCTGAATGTGTGTGCTAAGCACACACATTCAGCACTGCTTCATCACGCCAATACAATGCATTAGCCAGTGCTGATTGGCCAGAGTACGGAATTCGGCCAATCAGCGCTGGCTCTGCTGGAGGAGGCGGAGTCTAAGATCGCTCCACACCAGTCTCCATTCAGGTCCGACCTTAGACTCCGCCTCCTCCAGCAGAGCCAGCGCTGATTGGCCGAATTCCGTACTCTGGCCAATCAGCACTGGCTAATGCATTGTATTGGCGTGATGAAGCAGTGCTGAATGAGTGTGCTTAGCACACACATTCAGCTCTACTTCATCGGGCTAATAGAATGCATTGGCCAATCAGCGCTGGCCAATGCATTCTATTAGCGTGAACTGAGTTTGCACAGGGGTTCTAGTGCACCCTCGGCTCTGCTACATCAGATTGCTACATCTGATGTAGCAGTGCCGAGTGTGCATCAGATGTGTAGTTGAGCAGAAATGGCTCAGCACTGCTAAGTCTGCATTCGCATAGGAATGCATTGGCCAGCCTTCGGCCAATCAGCGCTGGCTCTGCCGGAGGAGGCGGAGTCTAAGGTCGGACCTGAATGGAGACTGGTGTGGAGCTATCTTAGACTCCGCCTCCTCCAGCAGAGCCAGCGCTGATTGGTCGAGTTCCGTACTCTGGCCAATCAGCACTGGCCAATGCATTTCTATGGGGAAAAGTTAGCTTGCGAAAATCGCAAACTGACAGGGATTTCCATGAAATAAAGTGACTTTTATGCCCCCAGACATGCTTCCCCTGCTGTCCCAGTGTCATTCCAGGGTGTTGGTATCATTTCCTGGGGTGTCATAGTGGACTTGGTGACCCTCCAGACACGGATTTGGGTTTCCCCCTTAACGAGTTTATGTTCCCCATAGACTATAATGGGGTTCGAAACCCATTCGAACACTCGAACAGTGAGCGGCTGTTCGAATCGAATTTCGAACCTCGAACATTTTAGTGTTCGCTCATCTCTATTAGCTACATGCATTCCTCACCCTGACTCCTGTCTGTCCGTCTTCAGACTCAATATAACGGCATTCACTAATCCCTTTTGCTGACTAGTTAGCTTTCTCCTACCTATGCTTATCTCGTTTACCTGGCCTTTCCTAGACTGCTTCGTATCTATCTCTTCTTCTTTTCTCTCCTCCCATTCTAACTCTTGTTAAGTTTCTCAACTTTGGCCTCGCTCTTCTCACTAATTTTCTTACAACCGACCTGCCTCCTCATCCTTTTTTCTTTTTTTTTTTTTTCTTTTTTTTTCCTTTTTTTTTCTTTTTCCTTTTTCCTTTTCTTTTTCATGACCGTGTCCTTACTTTTTTCGCAATGATTTTTTGTGTGGTTAAATAGCAGACACGCACAGATCAGGAAACACTTCACCCCTTTACTATCCCTCTTTTGCAGTTTCGGGATAGTATTCGTTACTGACTATAAGTCAGTTCAAGCGGGTTTCGTGGTTTGTAGGCTTTACCACTAACCCAACACTACTACCTTGCTCTCCTCCTGTGTGCAGAACTGAGGATCTCCCCCCCCCTTCCCCCCTGTTGACCTTATCTTCCCTTACCCCCTCCTCTTCCCCCTTGTCTCCCTGACCCGGACCCTCACGTGTGCCTCTCTACTCTTTCTTTCCTTCTTTCGCCTTACTCTTGCTCTCCTTACTTCCCCCCCTTTTTTCTCTCCCTCTATCCTTCCCCTTTTGATCCAACCCTCATCCGCCCTTCTAACTTTGGTAACCCTTCCCCTACTCTCTCATAGTTTCTCTCCCTGTCCTCCACACATCCCTCACCCTGAGCGCCATGTCAACTCACCAATCCGCGCGATTCACCTATACTTCCTACAATGCCAAAGGTCTTAACTCTCCCCAAAAACGGCATCACACATTCCTACTACTCCGTAAACTTAAAGCGTCTGTAGTATATTTGCAAGAAACACATTTGAAGACGGGCCACTTACCCAAACTGCCCCTACGAGACTACAATCAAGCCTTTCACTCCCCCTGCCCTCACAGCAAATCTAAAGGTGTCTCTATCCTCATCCATCATTCGGTTCCTTTTCGGTTAACAGGCATTTATGCTGACTCTGAGGGCAGAGCCCTTTTTTATCAAAGGTTCGGTGGCCTCCACCACCTTTACTTTCGCTTCTCTATATGCCCCTAACCGACACCAAGCCTCTTGGCTGATCAACTCGCTGGAAGTGCTATCCTCCTTTAAAGAGGGTCATGTTATTCTCGGAGGCGACTTCAATATGGCCATGTGTCCAAGTCTGGACTCCACCTCCAAATCTACTCCCATCTCTCAAAGGCTTATTAGCAAGCTCACGCAGACTCTACAAGATCTCCACCTAGTTGATATCTGGCGCTCCTTGAACCCATCTACCAAAGACTTCACTTTCTTTTCCCACCCTAAGAACTCCCACCACCGCCTGGATTACATTTACATCTCCTCGGCTCTGCTCCCTACGATACTCTCGTCTTCTATTGGCCAGATCACCATTTCCGATCATGCCCCTGTCTCTGTCACCACTACGAATCAGACCGTCCCGAGACCTCACTCGACGTGGACATTAAATGAGTCCTTATTGGAGGATGAGTCGCTTATTCGGGAGATTACCACTTCTCTATCTGAATACTTTGAACTCAACACAACACCAGATATATGCCCCACCATCGTATGGGAAGCTCATAAAGCCTTTATCCGCGGATCCTTGATCAAAATTTCCTCAGTTCGCAAGAAATCCAAACAAAAAGAACTTGACCTCTTACTCTCCCAGATAGCAGACCTGGAAAGGCTCCATAAACGCTCCTCCGCCACCTTGGCCCTGACCTCCCTAATCTCCCTTAGGGAAAAACTTAGAGCTCTCTTGAATGTACGTTACTCAAAACATTTTTTTCACTTTAGGTCTCTCCTTTATGCTCATGGCGATAGAGGAAGCAGACTCATGTCCTCTCTCATCAGAAAGGCTCGCTCTAAATCCTTTATCACCTCGATCAAATCCCGGACCGGTGAGCTTCGAACCTCAACCTCTGCAATTGCGTCTGAATTTGTTCAATTTTACTCAGATCTTTATAACCTCAAGCTTCAGCCCTCTCCTATGTCAGACTCTGATAAACGCGCTCTTACCATTCAATTCTTAGATTCCCTTAATCTACCTAAGGTACCCCTATCGGAGATTGATACATTAACCTCCCCAATAACTGTGAGTGAACTCAACTCCGTTCTTCACAGCTTTCCCTCTGGAAAGAGTCCAGGCCCGGACGGATTTCCCCTGCAGTATTACAAGAAATTTGTCAACATTCTTTCCCCTCACCTGGCCGCCACATGCAATGCTTTGATGCAGGGAAGCCCACTTCCTTGTCAAGCCCAGGAAGCCCACATCACACTTATACCTAAAGAGGGGAAGGACCCCTCCCAATGCGGTAGCTACCGCCCTATCTCCTTACTAAATGTCGATCTCAAAATATGGGCAAAAATCTTAGCTCTTCGCCTCCGTCCTATCGTCCCGCTCCTGATCAAGGATGATCAGGTCGGATTTGTCCATGGTCATGAGGGACGAGATAATACCGCCAAACTTCTCCCCCTGATCCGCAACGCCAAATTAACCAACTCTCCCCTGGTCCTACTTGGGGTTGACGCTGAAAAAGCGTTTGACCGCGTAGACTGGGACTTCATGCGCTTAACACTGCTCAAATTTGGCCTTCCGCAAGAATTTGTAACAGCTATATTTTCGCTATACGCACATCCTCACGCTAAGCTGAAAATCAACGGTACCCTCTCCACTACCTTCAAAATCACGAACGGCACCCGCCAGGGGTGCCCACTCTCCCCCACTCTCTTTGTTCTCGTTCTTGAGACTCTTCTCCAGGCGGTACGCCAATCAGATCTTATTCAGGGCGTCTCCATTAGAGGCTGTACCTTCAAGATCACTGCCTTCGCAGATGATGTTCTATTCATTATCTCAAACCCGTCCACTGGACTGCCGGCAATCACTGACCTATTACTTCACTACGGTTCCTTATCTCGATATAAGGCGAACCTAACAAAATTGGGAATACTCTAAATTAACCTCCCCCCGCGCAAAAGTACATGCTTAAAACTTCTACTCCTTATCAATGGACTTCCACATCTCTTAAATACTTGGGCATTATCTTGTCCCCCAATCTTCAAGACCTTTTTCGCCTAAATTTCACTCCCCTCCTAAAAGAACTGGCCAAAGATTTAGCTGCCTACAACACCCTACCGATATCGTGGTTTGGGCGCAAAAATCTGATCCAAACGTACCTGGTCCCAAAAATCCTATATAAAATGTCCATGCTCCCTATATTTCTCCCCAAATCCTTTTTCGCCTCTCTTCGCAGTCTCTTCACTAAATTCATTTGGCGGTCCAAACCCCCCAGACTTCCCTGGTCTTTGCTGACCAAACCTAAATCTGCTGGTGGTATTGGTCTCCCAGACATATCGCGATATTACTCGGCCATTCAACTGGGGTGGTGGACTTCTCTCACCTTTCCCTTACACTCCTCTACCCTCCACATTCACAATCTTGTGGCTGATGCTTTGTGGCACCCTCCCCGCCATCCTCCTACTTCCTTATCCTCCAATCCCTTGCTCCGAGGAGCTTTAGAGTCATGGCGCTCCTTGGCGCCCACTCTTGCACCTTCCCCATCTCCCTTACTCCCACTAGGTCTCTTGCAGTCTTTGGTATGTCCGCGCCCTCTGATACGGGATGATCTCTTTGAACTATTAAGCGGCATCACGCTTCTAGATATCTCCGACTCAGACCATTCCCTCTCTTGGGAAAAGTGTGCTTCCCTCTCCCAATTTAACAGACTATCTTTCCTTCATGCACAGAGATTGAAATTCCTTATAGACAAATTTAATGCCTCCAGGACACTGCGCTCCATCTTGACCCCATTTGAAAAATCCCTCCAATCCCGCACACGTCTTTTACGGAAAACCTCTATTCTTTTACATCGCTTTGTTGATCCTCCAACGACGTCCAAACCTGCCTTCCTCATCAGCTGGGAACGTGACCTACAGATTTCCCTGACCCCAGAAGAGGTTCAGACGGTTCTAAGACAATCACATGGCCCCTCGGCCTGCGTCAGACTACAAGAGGCCCATTACAAACTCCTCTCCCGCTGGTATCGAACCCCCGACTGGCTCTTTCACAAACGCTTAGCTCCTACTGACACGTGCTGGCGCTGTAAGTCGGCTCCAGGCACGTACTTGCACCTTTGGTGGTCATGCCCTATTATCAAAGACTACTGGGAAGAAATTCAATCTCTAGTTCGGAAAATCACGAACTCTAAACTTACCCTGTCACCCACGATGATCTTCCTGTCACTATCCACTCCCTCTTTCGACCCTCACAAGCAACTCTTAACCACTCACCTTCTCGCAGCAGCCAAGTCCTTGATCCCACGCTTCTGGTTGCAAACTTCTTCACCACCCATCTCTCTCTGGAAAGAAAAGATTAGAGAGATCTCTCGTTTTGAAGCACTACTCAGCAAATCTAGACGCTGCTTTCCTGCCTACCAAAAAACCTGGTCCCCCTTCCTGAAGTACCTGGACTCGTGAGTTAGTCAATAGGCTACCACCTATCCCCCTGTACATTCTTCTCTTCCCTTATCCTTCCTTACCGCCTTCATACTGTCCTCACTCCATACCTTACCTCCCTACCCCAATCATTCATTTTCATCTCTAATTCTTCCCCTATCTCTTCATCTAGGCTTCCACAGCTTTCCTGCTCTCTCCCATTCCCCCCTTCCCCCCCCTCGTTTGTCTAATAACTCTCCACCTTCGACTTCACGTGCGCCTTCCCTCCCTCTCTTCCCCTTCCCCACATTCTCCCTTCGCCTCTTCCCCCCCCCTCCCCTCCCCTCCCTTTGTTATGATCCTCAGTTCTAGAACGCAGTAGGGAATCCCTCTTCCTCATTGATTGTACTGAACTCTCTCTGCTATTTGCCCACTCAGACCTCTTCAGTTCCACATCCTAACAAAACGCATTTGTACTGTCTTTTTCTCTTCAGATGCTCATATAGGTTTTATGTCGTTCTCTCCCTGTTCCTCATCTGACTCTATCCAGATATTTCCAGATAATTCTAATATATGTTCCTTTGTTTAATATGCGTACTGCTGTTAAATAACTTGCCGCTGTTTGACAACTTATGTAAACATGTCTTGTTGCTTATGTTTTCTCTTAAAATGTAAAAAATTTCAATAAAACACTTTGAATTTAAAAATATTTGCACTGGATATCCTATTAATATTATAAATGTGAAAGTTTGTGGGTTTGTGAGTTTGGATGTTCGGATGTTTGTTCCTCAATCACGCAAAACCCGCTCGACCGATTTGGCTGAAATTTTCCACAAACATAGTTAATACACCCGATTGCGCAATAGGCTACTTTTCGTCACAATAGCGCACATACGTTTGTGCCAGGACCCTCACAAAACCTGAACTCACACCACCATCTCTGCAATCTCACACACTTTGGACCATAGCAAGCCACAAAATTCATATTACCCCCTACAGCCTCGCCCCTAACCCCACACAATCTCATATACATATACTTTACCACTTTGCCCCTCACCTTAACGATTCTCCAGGAGGCGCTCTATAACGCTCCGGAGCAGCCATGTTTGCCGACCCTCACCACTCTGACAATCCGCGACACCGCCCCACCCATGTCAATACCCCTAGGAGGTCTAATACATGCAAAAAAAAAAAGTTTTAAAAAAGTAAAAAAATATATATATATAAAAAAAAAAGGATTAAACATTCAAATCACCCCCCTTTCCCTAGAACACATATAAAAGTAGTGAAACACATACATGTTAGGTATCCCCGCGTCCAAAATCGCCCGCTCTACAAAGCTATACAAATATTTTTCCTGTTCGGTAAACACCGTAGCGGGAAAAATGGTCAAAAGTGTCAAACTGCCGTTTTTTCACTGTTTTGATTCTGATAATAATTTGAATAAAAAGCAAATTTGATTAAAGCAATAACATTTCCCGAAAATGGTAGAACTACAAAGTACACCCGGTCCCGCAAAAAAAAAAAGCCCTATACATCCCCGTACACGGACGTATAAAAAAGTTACGGCTGTCGGAATATGGCGACTTTTCAAAAAACAATTTTTAACACAGTTTTGGATTTCTTTTACGGGGTCAAAATGTTAATAAAACCATATAAATTTGGTCTCCCCGGAATTGTAACGAAACACAGAATACAGGGGACATGTCATTTTGGTTGCACAGTGAACGCCGTAAAACCAAAGCCCGTAAGAAAGTCGCAGAAATGCATTTTTTCTTCAAATCCACCCCATTCGGAATTTTTTCCCTGCTTCCCAGTACATTGTATAGAATAAATAATGGCGGCATCATGAAGAAAAATTTGTCCCGCAAAGATCAAGACCTCATATGATTCTGGGAGCAGAGAAATAAAAAAGTTATGGGGTTTAGAGGGAGGGGAGTCAAAAATGAAAATCAAAACATGCCATCGACGGGAAGGGGTTAACTTCAAATCCCTCTGTCCCAAAGACACTATGTAAAGTTTCTCACAACACCGTATATATAGCAGCTCTAATACAAAGTAACTGCAACACAAAAGTCTCATGTATTCTCAGAATTATAGCGAAAACAAGATACAAAGTTACATTTCATATCCCATCCCTTATACACAGTACGAAAACCTTACCCGCGCCTGTATATACCCACTTCTACAATCACGGCAGACCAAGTCGCGGGTACCAGCTATACTCAATATAACCTGGAGAATTTGCTATCCACTCCACTGTTTCAAGTACGCAAACATTTAACAAATCTGTATCCACCCAATTCTCAAATCACCGCTGACGAAGTCACGGGTAACAGCTAGTATACAATATATGTGCAGTGGATATATATAATATATGTGCACTGGAAATATAACATATGTGCAATGGATATTTAATATATGTGCACTGGATATATATAATATATGTGCACTGGATATTTAATATATGTGCACTGGATATTTAATATATGTGCACTGGATATATATAATATATGTGCACTGGATATATAATATATCTGCACTGGATATTTAATATATGTGCACTGGAAATATAATATATGTGCATTGGGTATATATAATATATGTGCACTGGATATTTAATATATGTGCACTGGATATTTAATATATGTGCACTTGATATATTTAATATATGTGCACTGGATATATATAATATATGTGCACTGGAAATATAATATATGTGCACTGGATATTTAATATATGTGCACGATATATATATAATATATGTGCACTGGATATTTAATATATGTGCACTGGATATTTAATTTATGTGCACTCGATATATATTATATATGTGCACTGGATAAATATAATATATGTGCACTGGAAATTTAATATAAGTGCACTGGATATTTAATATATGTGCACTGGATATATATAATATATGTGCACTGGATATATAATATATCTGCACTGG